>NC_029793.2:2117336-2118413 GCF_000816755.2 Arachis ipaensis | reverse complement strand
ATTTAAATTTGTTTAATTATTATTTATTTTATTTTCTGTTAAAAGAAGTTATTAATTTATTATTTTTGTTATTTATTAAATTAATTCTTTTTGTGGTTGAATTTTACCATGCTAATAAAAATCTTCTGCCCCGTAAGCGTGACCAGCCAGAGACGTGGCATCCGGCGGTTGACGATGCCTTATGAACCACCGGATTCTACCAGCCACTCTTATGGAAAGGTGGCAGCCGGAGACACATACGTTTGTCATGCTAGTGGGTGAGGTTACAGTGACACTGGAGGACATGTTACACTTATTTGGCCTACCAATTAATGGAGAGAGTGTGACTGGTTGGACCGATAGCAATCACGACTTCTTGGTCACCCAGAGCCTCGTAATATTGGATACTGAATCCCAAGTGAGCAGTTCCTCCAAAAGCTACATAAATCTTTCATGGGTTCGCCATATTAGAGACACACAGTCTTTGGATACATGGGAGTCTATTATACATTATATTAAGTGTCACATCTTCTGTCTGCTGGGTACCACCCTCTTCGTGGATAAGTCGACGGCATATGCTCATGCGAAGTATTTACCATTGCTCCAGAATTTTGATCAGATTGGCAATTACAGTTGGGGGTCAGCTTGCCTTGCGCACCTTTATAGGTCACTGTGTCGTGCATCACGGTACGATTGTAAGGAGATGGATGGGCCACTTAGTTGTTTGCTTGGGCGTGGGTGCGTATGCTGTGGCTGGCGCCCATTCTCCGACACCAGCTTGTGCCGGTTGAGATACCGGTGACACGCAGGTAACGTCATTATTTTATTGGAATTTGACTTGTATGCTATTTATGGTTTACTGGCAAGATGTAATTCAAACTATGTGAATAATGTTCTCTGTGTAGATGGAATCATCATCCACGGTCTCGAAAATGGATGTTTATGACGCAGGCGAACATTAGGCACGCACTCGACTTTATGGAAGAGATGAGTATGGGTTTTGAGGTTTTTTGTTATAATTTACGGTATTATTAATAATCTAATGCCCCTTGGAATATTTTGCAGTTTGTTTGCAGGCCGTATGTCGGCATCATCATT
>NC_029793.2:2112526-2117319 GCF_000816755.2 Arachis ipaensis | reverse complement strand
TTATTCGAGTCAAATGGGTTCCTGCGGACCGAGTGGTTCGCCAGTACGGATATGCACAGTCCCCCCTCGGGCAACATAAGCCATACCAGTTCTCACCACAGACATTTGGGGAATACGATATCATCTATCGATTCCTTGACAGTAGTGGTCCTGTTCTTGATGATGCTTACATCCCAACCATCCCATCACAGTAGTCCTCACAATCCCACCGGGCATTGGGTGCTCAAAGTCCCACATCGAGTAGTATGGGATGCTTGATGTTGTATATAAGGAGAATGTTCTTTCCCCTTAACAGCTAGCTTTTAAGGTGTGGTTCCCCACTTTCCTTAGATACTTAACAATGGTATCAGAGCGTGGTTGTCGGCGCCATGGAAATGGCTACCTACCCAAGTCCCTAACAATACACCGGCCCTGAGAGCTGACAGCTTTTAAGGCGTGGTTTCCCACTTTCCTTAGATACCTAACAATGGTATCAGAGCGTGGTTGTCGGCGCCATGGAAAGGGTTACCTACCCAAGTCCCTAACAATACACCGGCCCTAAGAGCCGATAGCTTTTAAGGTGTGGTTTCCCACTTTCCTTAGATACTTAACAATGGTATCAGAGCATGGTTGTCGGCGCCATGGAAAGGGCTACCTACCCAAGTCCCTAACAATACACCGGCCCTGAGAGCCGATAGCTTTTAAGGCGTGGTTTCCCACTTTTCTTAGATACTTAACAATGGTATCAGAGCGTGGTTGTCGGCGCCATGGAAAGGGCTACCTACCCAAGTCCCTAACAATACACCGGCCCTGAGAGCCGATAGCTTTTAAGGCGTGGTTTCCCACTTTCCTTAGATACTTAACAATGGAATCAGAGCGTGGTTGTCGGCGCCATGGAAAGGGCTACCTACCCAAGTCCCTAACAATACACCGGCCCTGAGATTAAGGTGAATACCGAATACTGATAGACCGTAGCAAAGTGGCTACTGTTGGGTCAGTGTCGATAGAGTGAAGCCGCTGTGGACGTCGGCTCTCGGGGCCGGTGTATTGTTAGGGTCTTGGGTATTATGGATGCTCAAAGTCTCACATTGAGTAGTTTGGGATGCTTGATGTTGTATATAAGGAGAGTGGTTCTTCTCCCTTAACAGCTAGCTTTTAAGGCGTGGTTCGTCTCATCAACACCATCCACTAGCTACACCTGATAGTCGAGCCACTGTATGCATCAAGTTGCATATTCGGATCGATCGGGGTCGTATGAATGCATCACAATAGGCTCTGATCAGTTTGGACCTGAATGAGCCGACATAGGAGCATGTTGGCGAGTATATCCCTAGTCCTTCCACCCCAACAAGTGGGTCAGGTCCAGTAGAGGGACAGGCAGGTGTGTCGAGTCCAGTGGAGGGACACGCAGATGGAGGTTGGTCCAGTCTGTCCATCAACCAGGTTTACACCGTCAAGTGTTAAAAGGATAGCGAACAAGACGATGGGGTTTTCAAGAAGTCGTAAGCTGTTAGTCAAACTTTGTTTATTTCATCATTGTATTTGTTGTATTAGTTTTTAGTTTAATCGAACTTTATTTACTTCATCGTTGTATTTCTTGTTTTAATTTAGGGTTTCCTCGAAGTTTGTTTATTTCATCGTTGTATTTCTTGTTTTAATTTTCAGTTAGTCAAAGTTTGTTTAACTTCCCATTAGTCAAACTTTGTTTAACTTCATCGTTTTATTTGTTGTATTAACTTTCAGTTTGAGTCAAATTTATAATTGAATGCGTTATCTCAAATACATTAACTTAAAATTACATAGATATTGAAATCCATAATTGAACTACATTAACTGAAAATAACTACATTGAAATTTAACATTGAAATACATTGACTCAAATTACATAGATATTAAAAGTACTACATCTATGACCCTACAAACCACCATTGGAAATAAAATCCTATAAACCACCACTGCCACCAACCCCACTTGATCCAGCACGTTGAGGACATCTACTACGACTATGTCCCTGTCTCCCGCAAAGACGACATACCCGGGGACCACGCATTTTCAGCGAGTCAATTTGGGACGACCTTTTGACTTTTTTCTCAAGGCAGGATTCGCGACCATCGTCGGTCCCGGGTAATCAGGCCATGTCTCCGTGTCACCTAACGGAACAAACTCAACTCTATAGACCTTCTGAATCTCTGAAATCTTGTATATATCGCCGACATACACCTGTCAATCCAGTCGCTGGTTAGCACAGCACACAATAACATGGCGACATGGAATTCGCTCTACCTGAAAATTCCCACAATCGCACCTCCGTCGCGCAAGATCAACAACTAACACTTTTCCACTAGGCATTCCGCGCACCTCAAACACCTCGTTTCTTCTATCAAACCAGTGCACAACGATGTTACCTGCACGCTGCGTGTTTGCCTCTATCCGCTGAGTCTCAAACTTTGAGAAAGTAAATCCAGCACGCTTGCGCTAGTAAGCCTCAGTACTCTTACGTGTAAACAACTCGTTCAACCAATAATATGTTGCTCGAACTAGCACCAAGATAGGAAGATTTCGAGCACCCTTCAACACCAAATTAATGCACTCGGCAAGGTTCGTCGTCATGTGACCCCATCGATGTCCCTCGTCAAATGCCAACACCCACTGGGGACGTTCGATGTTGTCGCACCAACAAACATATGCCTCACCTCGTTCTTGCAACCTCCTATAGTTGACGTTGTACTCCTCCATTGTCCTTGAATACCCAATGTTGACCACAAGCTTTTGCAAGTTCAGAACTTCGAATTCCCTTAAGAAGTTGCTACCAATGTACCGAATACAAAACATCCACCATGCTCTCGGAGGTTTCCGATCACCTCCGCTACGATTTACTACGGCTCAAATTGACTCATGATGATTGGAGATTATACCCACGCCGTCTCTTCTTACAGCATGTGTTCGTAAATTACTGAGAAAAAAGTGTCACGCATCAGCAGTCTCACCCTCGACAATGGCAAAAGCAATCAGTACAATGTTTTGATTCCTATCTTGCGCAACTGCAACCAAAAGGCAATCTTTATATTTTCCATATAGGTGGGTCCCGTCAATCTGAACCAGCGGCTTGCAATATTTGAAAGCTCTTCTGCATGGATTAAAACTCAAGAATACCCGATGAAGTATCCTAACACCGTCCACCTCTTGACTCTCGTTATACAAGGGTCGTGTTTCTCTTTGGACTTGTGAACTAGGCATCTTTTGAACCATTGCCAAGAATCACAATGGCAAAACTTCGTAAGATTCTTTCCATCCATCAAAAACCTTGGCTATCGACTTCTGCTTTACCAGCCAAGCCTTCCGGTAACTAATAGTGTAGTTGAATCTTGTCTGGACTTCTGCAATTATAAATTTGATCTTTATGGATGGATCGGATTCAACCAATGGCTTCATAGCCTCAGCAATCGTGTTCGAGTCTAACTTGGAGTGATTTTGTGAGATTGTTCCCATGGAACACGTGTGCCTCCTGTTGTATCTCCGAATCTCCCAACAGGATTTCTTCTGTATCAAGCTTACTTGGATAAGCTAGTCGCGCCCACGTCCATAATCTTGCACTTTGCATAGAATGTCTATCGCTCGGATTCGTAAACAACGTAATCGACTCCCCTGGAGATAGTGTAACTCTGAATTGCCGCAATGACTGATTTTCTTGAACCGTATTCCATTCCGATTATAAACTTCCCATCCTCAGGATCAGCAACACCTATAAGAAAACGAATTTGTCGTTCATCGATCCGCTAAAACAAAATCAAGTAAACATACTATCAACTGCTCACATACCTATGTTTGCATATTCAAAAAACTCCGGTGCATTCATAGCGTCCAGATCCAAGCTACGCATAAAAGGTGGAACTTCTATCGGTTGACTAACTGCGGTTGGAACCACTAAAGTTTTCACCACTGCCTCACCTCCCCCATTGCCGTCCTCGTCCTCATCACCGGCTTCGTACGTAGCTTTGAACTCCTCATTGTTATCATCATTCATTCCCGAGTGCGCCTCAACTCTGTCATCTTGCACATCTGTGTCATGTTGAACCTCATCTGCAACAATATTCTCAAACTTAATGTATAACTCAATCCTAAGGTGTTGCACCTAAGTTTGCTGGTGAATATGAAACATCTGCTGAATACTAGTTTCGTTGACGATTGGCATAACCTCAAACCGTATCAGGCTGCCAAATAGGACAACCGGACTCCTGTAGAGAATGTTGGTCACCCTCTTTAAAATATCAACCTCTATGCTTTGGCAAAACCCGTACTATAGTTCCGCGAACGTTATAATGCACGAAACCACAAACGAAAATATATTTTTACACGCAAAGTTCATACCCTCATACGTATTTCGTACGACCTCACGTGGTAAACCACTATATTTACAGTGCCCTCCATCGTACCAACCCTGGAAGAAAATACTTCTCTCACGTTGCAACGCCATCCAACCAGCGCCTGCCACGTGTGCAACACGTAAGATGTGTGTTGCCTGCCATGCTGCCATGTGTGAATCACATTACTTGCGTGTTTAATGGATGGGCGCCACGTGGCAATACGTTACCTATGTGTTTCGTGAAATTGTGCCACATGTCCAACACGTGAATTGCGTGCTGAGTCAGCACGATAACTACATGTTGTGCCTGCATATCTGCAACATCTATACACTCAAAATCTTTATTTTCAGGTAAAGTTCACCTTTAAAAGCCATATTAAAATTCTTTAGTCTGTAGTAAAAATTTTAAAAAAATATATATATTATATATATTCTTAATTTAATTTCAAAA
>NC_029793.2:2110570-2112437 GCF_000816755.2 Arachis ipaensis | reverse complement strand
ATGTTAGTATGTGCCAATTTCGAAGGAAGTGCCTTGTCTACATAGCCATTAGCCCATATGTTCAGTAACATTTGGCCATGCCACGCCTCAAAACATTTCCAAATGTTATCTAACAAAAATGATGAGATATGTTAGTATTTATACACCTAAAATTAAAGGATTAATAAGAATAGATTTATTTTATTCAATTTCATCTTTTATTTGAGTTCATTTCAATTTAGAGAGTTTAAAATGAAATTTGATTTTATTCAAATAAAATAGTCAAATGATAGTCTACTTACAAAATAGTCAAATAATTTTATTAAAAATTAATGAGCACCTAATATTTTCTTTTTATTAATAAATGATCCATTAGAGTGATAGATATTTCTTATTTTTTATAAGTAGTCTTAAATACAAAGTTATCAGGATTAAGAGAGCCAAATTTCTTGTAAGATCTTCAATGTTCTAATAGATTAACACAAATAAGAACATGTTTAAAGATTAATTTTTTGCATATTATTTGAACAATTCAAATTGGTTAGCTTTACTTTCAATTTTTGAATAACCAAACTCTCTCTAAAGTCCAAGCACTAGCTCCAAAAAAAAAAAAAAACCAAAACGAACCCAGCAGATTATTTAAGTAAGTCAGTTTATGCACGTAAAGTGTTGGTCTAGTGGTCATCATATATAGGGTTGGCAATGGGTAGGGTAGGGTATGGTTTGGACCCTATTCTAATCTTATCCGCGGGTTGAGAATCTCTCAACTCTAACTCTATCCGCACCATAAAGTTCTAAACTCTACCCTATCCTATCCTACCTGCAAAAATATCAAATTTTTTCAAAGTAAATGTAAAATTCAATTATTTCGAATTTTATACATATTAATAACATAAAAAATAAAAAATTAATGCTTTAAATTACTTAATTAACTAATTAGTTTAGTGGTTGTTCACTTATTGTAAGTCATTACATAAGGAAAATTTGAGAAAGGACGATTTTTTAACGTTTTATAACGTTGAGGATGATTTTAATAAGAAAAAAAGGTGGGGACGATTTTGATTTTGGCCCAAGACCTTGGGGACGAAAATAGTACTTAACCCTATTAATAACATAAAAAATAAAAAAACTAATGCTCTAAACTACTAAATTAACTAATTAGTTTTAGTGGTTATTCACTTATTATAAGTCATTACTTAAGGGAGGTTGTGGGTTTAACTTTTACTTCCTTCACTATATATCTAATTTTTATAAAATATGTGTTATATATGAGGTGCAAGTAAAATAGGATAGGGTATATCTTAAACTCGTATTCTACCTTACCTGCAGACATACCCGAATCTTACCCTACCCGAACGGATTGGATATCCGTGGGTAGGGTATAAATTGCCAACCCTAATCATATATGTCTTACAACAAGTATATTTAGATTTGGATTCAAGATTTGATTAGACCAAATAATAGATAAAACTTTTAAATATTGTATGTGTAAGTATAATATGAGTAAATTTGTAATACCTAAAATTAAAGACGGTCTAATTTATGTGATAAAAAATTTAAATTAAATAAAAAGAAAGATAAAAATGAATATTCGAAGGAAAAATAAGATGAATCTGCTATGGAGAAAGCCCACTTGCAAGTAATAATGTTTTAGTCTCAAGTCATAAAAAATATCTATAACTAATTTATACATGTAGATTGTAGTGAAACATTATTGATTAGTTTTTTACAGTGTTACCGTTAGTGATGGATTATACATTTATACTCTTTTCATGGGTGACATTTATCTAAGGATAAAAGCTTTATGTATACTATATTCTACACATATGTATGAAAAAAAATATTTGTATTATTTTTTACAGAATGAAAAAAGAAATATATGATTTAT
>NC_029793.2:2107366-2110563 GCF_000816755.2 Arachis ipaensis | reverse complement strand
CTAGAAATAACTAATAATCATTTCATAAAATTCTTGGGTAGTTTAAATAAATTTATACATTTAGACATTACAAAATTCAGAAAAGAAACTATTAAATTATTTACAAATGTAAAAGATTTTAGAATATGAAATTGTTCTAAGGACTTGGTCACTTGATGATTAAAAAAATTTACTAAAATGTATGGACTTAAAATGATCTATAAAGATTTGATTCAAATTTGATTTGATCAAAGGCTTTACAAACAATTGACATTATTTTTTACAATTTCATTATGTAGATAATAAATAATGTGAATAACATAAATAATGGGTTGCACTCTTAGGTTCAATAATCATGAAAAAAATATCTCAACCTAATTACTTATCTTTATTTTTAATATCACTTTCACCTTTTATCTTCTCCATTTTATATTTTCACTTCCACTTACACTACACCCTAATTCATGACAACTAACCATTTTACCACCGTCTCCCCTACCTGTCACACTGCTCATCGTCGCCAACAACGAAGCTTCTCAGCACTGTCTTCGTCCGCCATCGTCACAACGAAGCCACTTTCTCCTTTTCTGTTCCGTCGCTGCTTCAATGCTGCACCTCTGCTCCTGCCATCACTTCTCCTCTTCCAACAGGACAACAGGATGCAAGTCCCGTGCCATCGCTGCCCCTCGCGAACTCTGTTCCGCGCGTCCTCCTCAACACCGCCGCCGCCTTGACCCAGTTCCACGCGTCGTTGCTGCCAGCGCCTCGACGTGAATTATGAGCGACGTCCTTCCAAAGCAGCGCCAATCGTCCTTCCTGCTGCGCGTCTTCAACGGTCAAGTCTGACCCAGTCTGTCACTGCGCTGCCACCCTCCCCACCGTGAGTCTCCTGTGCCCTATTTTTATCGCGTTTGTATTTATTTCTCTTTTCAAACCATAATGATTAAAAGAATGTTTTTTTTTTTTTAGTTTAATGGATATCTTTTCTAAGTTATATGGATGTTTCTTTATTTTTAGATGGATGTTTCTTCGAGTTATATGTGTTAGAAACAAGAGACTAAACTGGAGAAATAATTTATATGTTATTGAGTGTATTCAAGTTGTCTGGAATGATACAATATAAAAGGGTATTTATAGGTACTAAGAGAATCGTAATAATAAAGACGTAATCTCCTATAATAAATATTCAGATATACTAAATAATACTAATTGATCTTAATTGATCCTAATTATATTCTAACATCCCTCCTCAAACTCAAGTGACAACTTGAGTTTGAAACTTATTTAAAACAATGAAATAAAAAGAAAAAAATTGCATAAACTGATAAAACGGGTGCAGACGGAACTGTCGGAAGGAAACGCAGATGGAACATCCGCTTGTCTGAATAAAGCGCAGATGGAACTGCCACTAGTCTGAAGGAAGCGCAGACGGAACTGCCGCTTGTCTGAAGGAAGCGCAGACGGAACTGCCGCTATCTGAAGGAAGTGCAGACGGAACTGTCGAAAAGAAATGCAGATGGAACTGCCACAAGAAAACACAGACAAAACGCAGACGGAACTGTCATGAAAAAACACAGACGCAACTGCCACGAGAGAACACAAACGGAATTTTCACGAGAGAACGCAGATGTAACTGCCATGAGAGAACGCAGATGGAACTGTCGAAAACTATATGATTTCTTCATGAGAATAGGTAAGCAGCGGATGACAATGGTGTTTGATCATTCAACTCAAAATAGGCTAGTCGGTGAGGTGAAAAAGCATCAAAGGAGTGACAAAAGGGAAAAAAGTATGGCATAGAAAAAAAATACAAAAACTACGGTGATTTCACCGTAAGGAAAACAACATATTCTCTTTAAGGAGGATACTATGGCTCTCATACCATGTTAGAAATAAGAGACTAAACTGGAGAAATTATGGTATATTATTGAGTATGTATTCAAGTTGTCTGTTCAAGTTGTCTGGAATGATACAATATAAAAAGGTATTTATAGGTACTAAGAGAATCGTAATAATAAAGACGTAATCTCCTATAATAAATATTCAGATATACTAAATAATACTAATTGATCTTAATTGATCCTAATTATATTCTAACAATATGCATGTTTTTTATTTTGGGTGGATGTTTCTTTTAGTTAAATGGATGTTTTTTTTTCATAGGAATCACGGTACAGCATCGGCAACGCCACATAAATCATGGTACAACAGTAACGGTGTCACGGTAATCGACGGCGATGGCGTCACTTCCTTGGCTTGTTCATGCACTTGCGACATGGATGACGAGAAGGAAAGGATGCGTACCTCACGTCAAAACTATCACCGGCGGCGACAGCGCATTGCGGCAACGACGGATATCCGGCAGCATGAGCGGCAGAAGGTTGAGTCGATGATAGAAAATGTAGACATGCTGTGAGAGAATGTAGTGAAGGTTACATTGTGTGTAATCTTAATAATTCAAAAATCCTAATTATTCTTAATTAATGTAAAATTTGACTTTTACATTTAATTTAAAATAAATTTTTTATTCTATTGTTGTTCAATGTGAGTATTGTTCTCGGGTATTTTCTCTATTTCTTATATCTAGTAAAAATTATGTTTTCTATAAGGATTATGTTAGGTAACTAATAATTTTATTGGACAACATAAACAACGGATCTTAAAAATGGTCAAATTCAAGTAAAACACACTACGTTCTAAAATATTCACATAAATCATAATTTTAGAATAACTATTCGCACACCTAATAAATTAAACATCTAATATATCTATTATTCACATTATTTAATATTTTCATTATTTATCTATATTTTTCCTTTTCATAATTCATATACGTGTGAGTCCACGTCACGAAGTTACGTATTGATTTTACCTTTTTCTTTCTACAATTTTATTTCTCTTGTTATAAAATCAAGGGGTTGTTGGTGTCCATTTAAAATTATATGAATTAAAATATTCGACAAATAAAAAAAAAAAGGGATTATACGAAGTGAGTGGTATCACACCAGTGCCACCAATCTACATATATTCTTGAAATACATCAATGGTGATTTTATTTTTTCTTTATGCGGTACAACTTCCATAGCACTAATGATTAAGAATTAACAACTTATTTCCATATTAGGTTCTCTCACGGGCCATATTTGACGGTTTTTTTATTTAAATAAAATAAATTTTTTATTTATCAATTTAAATCAAAATATAAAAATTATTAATTG
>NC_029793.2:2097383-2107146 GCF_000816755.2 Arachis ipaensis | reverse complement strand
AGACGGACTAACATTTTAAATCCATTTTAATTGGCGGGACGGGCCAGCCCGCCCCGTTTATGGGGCGGCCCTAGGCAGGGCGGGAGATTAGAGCGAACCGACCCGCTTTACCACCCATACTCACAGTGAAAACAACACTAAATTCATTAATATTTTTTCTATTTGCACGTAAACAATTTTCTTTCTCTTCTCTTTTGTCCATTTTTTGGTGGGAGTGATAGAAAAAATAGAAGAGAAAAATTGTTTCATTTTCGCTAACAATAATAGCAAAAATGTAAAAAAAATTCAGTGTAACGTAAATAATATAATTTTTATTTTTACTTTTTTATTAGCAAAATACAAATAAATTTTTAAAACAATATTTAAATAAATAAATAATTTATTTTATTTAAATAAAAAATCCCCATATTTGAATTTCAATTTTAATGGAATCACTGTAATCCATTAAAAGTTTGATCCATTATTTGAGCAATCTTTTTATGTTCATGATAACGTTGATCATGTGTTGAAGATGATGATTACGACGATGACAACTTTTTTATATCAATTTGTTGAAAATTTTATCTTCACTAGTTTGAAGTTTTAAGAGAGCGCACGCACACACATATATATTCTTTCTTTTCTATAATTTTTTTTTGAAAAAGTATATGTAGATAATGAAAATATTAAATAATGTAAATAATAGATATATTGGATATTTAATTTATTAGGTGGGCAGATGGTTATTCTAATATTATGATTTAGGTAAGTAATTTAAAGTGTAATGTGCTTTATTTATATTGGGCTAATTTTAAAGCCCATTGTTCATGTTGTTCAAAAAAGTCATTGTTTGCCTGTATTTTAATTTGTGATATATTCTAATAAGTTTATTTTCACAAATACGTTTCATGTTAAGGGAACATCAACCGTATCACTTGTTTTACGTTAGAAAAAGTTTAGTTTAATAATATATTTAATGAGGTGAACAATCTTAAAAATGAGATTTTTCCTTTTAGTATAAGAACTTCTATGTTTGTATTCAGGCATAACTATAAAAGAAATAGTTAAAGTATGTATAAATTAATGCTAATTTCAAATTAGCATGTGTTTATAATAGGCTTCTTCGAACTTAGATCCTACTAATCATAAATCAATTAATTGTAAATGTAGTGAAATAGGTCACACTGCAATCCAACTATTAAATTAAAGGACACAATGTAGTTTGTTTAATTAAAAGGTCAGTTTTTCTCGTCAACATCATATTCACCCGGCCAGAAAAATTCAGTCAGGAATCTACTGGCTTCACGTGACACAGGATGTGATAGGTCATCTCCAAACCATTGTTTTTTGTTCAGATTGAAGCGCTGTTTTGCAACATGTACGCCATCTTCTACTTGTTGGTCATCTGAAGTTTTATTGTCTTCTTCCGACACCTTATTCAGGTCAAACTGCATGGACATGTTAGTGCCAGTGGATGAGATTTTGTCTAAATTGTCTGCTGAATCAATGTCTGCCCCATCTAGAGTGTCGTTAACTACCTCGCCTGAATATTCAGCTAGAACTGATAATATGAATCCGCATACAACATTATTAGTATAATCAGAATATGCCAATAACTTCCAAGTCATTACATAGTACTTTAGGAAAAAAAATGGTTCGTGTAATTTATTAAGACAGGATTCAAAACTAAACAAAAATAAACAACAGTTACCATCTCCTTTGTTGACCGTTTGGGAAGATTCTTTGGAAAAAAGCTATGTAATTTGCAATTCTATAAATTTCATTTCCTTCTGTGATGCAATATCCAACTCAACTGAATGCTTGTTTGTAAAGCGCATCTATATAATAAAATTCATAGTTCATTATCTTTTTCGGTCAACACTGTGTCTGTATTAAGAACTTTGTATATAATATATTTTTTTAACCTTTAGTTCAGTAAGTACATCTTCAGAGCTCTTTCCAGAAGCACATGTCACAAAAACATATCCAAATTTCTTCTCATACATTGATCCCCATTCATAGAGTTCCTACAAATAAAGAAGGTTGACATTGCAAATATTAACGCAGCAATTTTGTTATTATATTTCAACTTTACATATGTATTGATCAAATATAGTTTAAGACAAGTTTAATAGGGTATGCTTGATGAACAAACCTGCATTGTAGATTCGTTAGCCATTTCCAAGTATTCATTGAAACAAGAGCGTCCTGAAATAGCCTCCAACCAACACCAGACATTCAGTTTGCGAAACCATATCTCTCTAGCAACAGAAATTGCATGTTCTAATGAAGAGAATGGCGAGGCCATAGCCATCTCTTTAGCGAATGTTGTGCTTGCACAGCATGATGAAAAGTCCTTCATTTTCCTTTGCCCTGTTATGCTATCATGTTATGTGCAATAATATTCAGTAGTGACAACAACTTTAGCATTTATTATATCTAATAGTTTGCAAATTATGATAAAAACGAACATATCTCTTCATTGTAAGCTAAAAATTTCCAACAAAATCATAAAAAAATTGGAAAGCTACTTTTATTTATTCAAACCCACTATTCTTAGATTTAGTTGAATTTCGAAAATACCACTCGTGCTATAACTACCAATCTACATACGCCATGAACATTAAGCCACACATTGATCATAAAAAGACTGTTGTTAACAATCGTCGATATTCTCATCTGCATTGTCTGCGGGGTCTTCTACATCATCATCCCTGGTCAACTGCAAGTCTCCAATGTCACCTGCCTCTGAAAAGTTCAACCCTGGTTGTGGAGAAAAACCAACTTCAGCTACTTCATTCTCTTCCCCCATGTCATACAAGTCTCGTGGCTTGACATGAACCACTATACTCCATGCTTTATCTACTTCATCATCCACATAGTAGACAAGATGGGCCTCTGATGCCAATATGTACGGCTCATGGTCTTCTTGATCACCGGTGTGTATCGAACGAGAGAAGTTAACACTAGTCAGACCCAAGTGATCTTGTTTTAAACCCCTACTAGTAGTCGTGTCCGCCCAAACACACTTAAACAACACGACTGAGAATCGACAACTGTAATTCAACTCAATTATGTCTACTATTTTGCCATAGTATGGAACACTACCGACAGCCACTTTGTTGTCACGCATGCTTGCATAACTTCGTGTATTAGACGAGACATATACTCCACTATTTTGGGTTTTCATTCCTTCTTCCTTTTCCATAGTTCTAAACTTATAACCGTTGATATTGTATGCCCCGTAACGTGTTGCTTGAAGTATCGGTCCACATGCAAGCCATTTAATCTCGTCTGGATACTGTGTGCTCTCCATCGGAACCTGCTATCATATAACAATCATTCTTAAATTCATGATTTATCGTTTTATTATAGTTAATGTTTGTAGCTATCGAGGCATTTGGCATAATGCATTTTATATTTGCTCACCTGTTGCTTGAACCACCGAACAAATTCCTTGTGGACAATGCTGTCTATTTTCGACTGCGACCTTGTTTGATCTCGTAGCTTTCTCTTTGTTTTAGCTCTAAATGAACTACATAGAATTGCAGAACATTATTCGCAAATAGTGCACAGGTTATATGATAAATATTCGAGGTTTGAATCAGAACGTAAGATTACTTACTCAATAAAGTCAGTAACAACCTCGCAGTTGACTAGCACGTGACGATGTGCTTGCAGTCGTTCCATCTGACTCAGCTTAAAATATGTTGCAGTCCCTATCGCCTTTCCAACTTTTGGAAACATGGTTTCATACGCATTAGGGAGTACTCCGCTAGGTTGATCGTCAACTCGCACCGGTCGATTCATTCTAGTCTCAATGTTATCCAGATATCTAGAACAGAAAGTTAGGATTTCCTCCGATAAGTACCCCTCCGCAATAGAGCCTTCTGCTTGAGCCCTGTTGCGCACATACTGCTTCAAACGGCCCAGATACCTTTCAAATAAAACCAATTCGTATGCTCAGGATCATAATTTGTGCACAAATGCATGTTATAGATATGGTTATATACACACTAACCTCTCTATCGGATACATCCACCGATAATGCACTGGGCCACCAAGTTTTACTTCTTCAACAAGATGAACGATCAGGTGTACCATGACCGTGAAGAACGAAGGGGGAAAAATCATTTCCATACAACACAGGGTATGAACAACATGATTTTGGAGTTCATCAAGCTGTAAAGGGTTTATGGCTTTCCCGCAGAGTGCTCGAAAAAATGATGAAAGATCGGCAATTACGCTGTCCACAGGGGCAGGCAGTGCATTCTTAACCAGAATTGGAAGTAAATGCTCCATCAGAATGTGACAATCATGACTTTTCAACCCAGCCAACTTACGCTGTCGCAAGTCAACACAACGCGTAACGTTGCTAGCATAACCATCTGGAAAGACAACTTTCTGGAGAGTCTTCAGGAATGTATCCTTCTGTGATTTTGACATTGTAAATATTGCAGAAGGATATTTCCCACCATCGCGCGGCCACAACTCTGGCCTTATACCCATGCATTGTAAATCCTTTCGAGCTTTCAGATTATCCTTTGACTTGGCACTATCATTTAATACCGTGAACACTACGTTATCGCAGACATTTTTCTCTATGTGCATCACATCGAGGTTGTGACGTAGCATATTATCTTCCCAGTATGGGAGTTCAAAGAAAACACTCTTCTTCTTCCAATTTGAGTCAAACTGGTTGGCATCTTCACCACTACGTCTTTTATGTCCTATCACGTTTGGAACCTTTCCGTATGACACGTGAATATATGATTGTTGCATCAAGATATCTGTTCCAGACAACATCTTCGGAGGATCCCTGTTCTCTACTTGGCCATCAAATCTTACCTGGTCTTGTCTAAATTTATGAGCTTGATTCAGAAATCGACGATGACCCATGAAACACCATTTTTGACTAAATGTGAGTCGCTGTGCCCTAGCATCCAAATTACAGGTAGGACATGCTAAGCCGCTGTACGTATTCCACCCAGATAAGTTTCCCAATCCTGGAAAATCGCTAATAGTCCAAGTCAATGCCGCATACAGCTTGAAGGTGCATTGGGTATGAGCATCGTATGTTTCAATGCCTTCCCATACTTGCTTCAACTCATCAATCAAGGGCTGCAGGTAAATATCTATATCATTACCTGGCATTTTAGGACCAGGAATAATCATGGATAGAATGAAAGAGGTCTGACTCATACAAAGCCATGGAGGAAAGTTGTACGGGATAAGAATCACCGGCCAAACGGAATACTTTGTGCTCATGTTTCCAAAAGGATTAAATCCATCGCTAGCCAAGGCCAGGCGAACACTACGCGGATCCGATGAAAAAGCAGTATGCTTTGCATCAAACTTTTTCCATGCTTCAGCGTCCTTCGGATGCCTTAACAATCCGTCGTTGTTGTGACCCTCCTTATGCCATAACATGTCTTTAGATGTCTTGCTGCACATGAATAAACCAGAAAAAATGAAAAGAAAGAACAAAATTTACAGTTTGAATAATATTAAATATATTTACTTTATTTTTAATAAATTATTTAATATTTGTTTCAATTGACCCAAGGAGGTTGAAGGTACTCAATTTTACTGGGCTAATAAAGGGGCTTTCTTATGAAAGAAGAATAACTCCCCTTGAGGGAGAACTTATTTCACGGGACTGCCTAAAGAGAGTCCTAATGTAAAAAAAACTAAGTATCTTAATGAAGCAGAAAATCCTTAGGTGCTTTTTATTTAGCCCTATTGGCAGACTATGACCAATTGGATGGTTAGAGAACAGGGCTCCCCATCGAACTTTCTTTCGGCCTTCCTTTTGCCAGCAATGGTGATCTCTCATGACTCTTAACAATTCTCATTGTCTCGAAGTTAGCTGCTTGGAATGAGGGAAAGTTTGGTTTTTGATTTTGATGCATATTAAGCCTTAATCTTCCAACTGTTTGTGTAAAAAAGTTGTGGTGTCTTCTATTATGTAAACAAATTTGGATTTTGATGCATGTTAAGTCTTATTCCACCAACTGTTTGTGATAATGTCAAAGACACCAAATGTGCTGATAGAAAAGTGCTCTGCTTTTAGTTTAGTTTCTATAATCTGTACACTTCCATTGTAACATCCCATAAGTGGTACAAAATATTATGAGGATATGGTTGTTAGAATTACCTTGCACGTTGCTTATCTCTTGAATGGATAGATAGAATAGTGGATTAGACTACTTTATTCTTAGTAATTCTGATAGTACTTTGCTGACTGTGTGGAATTGCTCTTTCTAAGTTTATATACTCTCTTTCTCGTTAAGAAGACTTTGCAAAAATTTGTATGTGGTTTTTTTTTATTGAATTAGTGTTCCTCTGACAGAAAATTAGATTCAAGGTGAATTCTACGGGGGCTAAATTTTACCAAATTTATTTTTCAGATTAAATTTTAGCTATTTAAAAATGACTTATTTTTTTTTTATAATTAAATATTTTTAAAAGTTTTTTTGCAAACTAGACATCACCTTTTAGGCACCATAGGAATCACCTGGTTTGAATGAAAAATCAATTACCGAACTTCTTCTTTTCCTGTGACATCAAAATTCACATGAATATATACTTTGCAGAAAGCGAGGAAGAGAAGATAGATAGAGAGTTTGCTGTATTGCTGGATGCTTGTTTAAATACGGTGAGACCCATTTACTAAGAAATTTACTTATGTTTGAACACACACATATTCAGAAAACTGTGAATAACATATCATAAATGGTGTGCTCCAAATCACAATCCTTCCTTAACTACCTTTGTTTGCAATCTTTGATTATATTTTTTTCTCAAGCACTTCTCATCCGATTTAAAATCTTGTTAGGAAGCTCATCTTGTGTGCTCCCTTCTACGGTTGTCGTGTTGTAAAATCTATGGTGACATTTTAATATGCAAAATTTCAATAATAGATGTGATTTTTATTTAAGGCATGTAATTTGTGTAGTTACACTGAATTTTTAAATTAATTACATTTGTATCATTGGCTTTTGGTATGTTTTTACTCTCTAATAAGGGTTAGTAGTTTGCTTGAAGGTTTGAAAATATGCCTAAGAAACCGCGGTACAACTGTATCTCCAACGCTGCCACTGAACATGTTGCTGAGACTGCCGAAAGTTCTTCGGAGGATGAAGATTATGATCCCGAGGCTGATGAGGTTGACTCATGGGATGATTACGTTGATGACTTATATGCTGAAGAAGAAGCTGTACCCCGGAACAAGTCCAACGGTCGCAAGAATACAGATTATTGGAATGTTGTTGTAAGCGGTAAAATATCTGTCATTGGTCTGCATTGTTTAATCATAATTGGATGGACTTTGTTTTTTTTTTTTTATTTTAAGGTAACACTAATGCAATTAATCCTTCTATTTTGTTTCTTAGATGATGGCATCACAAGAACGATGAGTTTGAGCGTCAGAGAGGCCATAGTTCTTCCACCTAGCAGAAAAATACTTTTGGAGTTTAATGAAGAGTTGCAACCGATCGGTCAGGCAGCTGGATTATTGAGTGGGTTTCTAGGGAATCTGGGTGATGACTTTCAACATTTTCCCATCAATGAAGACAGTTGGAAGACAATGGACAAAGCTTTAAAGGAACATGCATATGAGACAATTAAGGTATGATATTAAAATTTAGAATTTATTATGTTAATTAAAATCAGATCAAATTCTTACTTTTGCATTTGTGGACGTGCATCACATTGTGTCTCAAACTTTTAGCGCACCTTCCTGTATGAGGAGGATGACAAGGGAAAAATAAAGCGGGTAATGATTAAAAGGTTGGGAAAAATCTGGAAGGAAGCAAGAAACCACTTGTTTCACAAGGTTTACGACGAGAAAGAGAGTTTCGAAGTAAATGCCAAGCGTAACCCATCAGGAATAGATGCACAACAATAGAGATGGTTCATTAACTATCGTTTGAAGGAATCTACAAAGGTAAGTAATATTAAATTGGTACTCCATTTAATGTTGCAGTTTTTAACATTTTTTATACCTGAATAAAATATTTATAGAAAGTGGTATAATTAAAGAGCCAAAAATCTCTCGAATTAGTTTCAAAGATTAAAAAATAAAATCTGTGACACTATGAAGGCATCATTACTTTATACAATTCATTGCATGATAAAATGTATTTGTGTATTTATGTATAGAAAATGTGCAAACAAAATTCTCAGAATCGGTCGAAGCAACTATATACACACACTGGGGGCTCTAAGACAACAGCAAGACTAAGGGATGAAGAGGTAATTATGTGTGTATTATGTTTGATACATATATTTTTGCTTTGTTATATTCTTTTGTAAGATGTATGATTGGGCAAATTTTTTATGTGGTTGTAGGAGAAAAAACAGCAAAGGCGCATCAGTAGAGGAGAGATGTTTATTATGACTCATAAAAAAAGGGATGGCTCATATATGAATGATGATGCGCGTGTTGTTGGAGTAAGTAGTGGTTAAGAATGATTTACATGTGTTACTCTATTCATGTTGCTAACTTCAAAAACACTTAAACTTAACTCTGGTATGTGTGTAGGAAGCGATTGAGAGTATCGAGAGCCAAGGTGAAACCTCGAAGGAGATTTCTGCTACTGATTCACTTGCGCAAGTCCTTGGAAAGGAGCATTCAGGACGAGTTCGGGGGTTAGGTTTTGGACCATGTCCAAGCGAAATTATTCATAATACTCCACAATCGACCCCTAGAGTGCAAATTGAGGAGTATCAGAGAGAGCTTACAGAATTGAAGGAAGTGGCAGCAGAACAAAAGGCGGAGATTACAGAATTGAAGGCAGAAAAAGCAGAAGACAAGGCAAAGATACAGATCATGGAGAACCTGGTGAAATACATCATCCAACAGCAAGGACATACTTTGCCACTTGAAATTGATGCACAGCTTAAGTCATTGGGGGGTGGAGCAGAATAGGGATCTTAATTGCAATTTCTTTTCCTTTGTGAACAGTATACTTTGAGAAGTATTTGTTATTAACTATTTTCGTTTGTGATATAAGTCAATTATTTTTTTGAGCAGAATAGAATTCCACTTCATTGTGTTTTAAATCAATTATTTTTTTTTACTGTAGTTGCAAACATAATCCGTTAATTTTATACGTAACATTATATATTTAAAAGATTTGTTAAATATTGATGGTGATATGAAAACACAATTCAAATAATCAATTTAAATCAAAACAAAATTGAAGTTTTAGCGGCGGTTACTATAGGACGACGCAATAGCCTGAAATTTTAACAAAATTAAATAGCGGCGGTTATCTAACCGCCGCGACATCTGCGTAAAATCAGTTCTGGAAGATAGCGGCGGTTCATAACCACTGCGAAATGTTTTCGACGCTAAAAACAGATTTGCAGCGGTTATTCCGGCGGTTGTTAAAAACCGCCGCTAAAGGTTTACCAGCGCCCTTACTAGCAGCGGTCAGACAACCGTTGCAAAATGTCTAGCGGCGGTCAAAAAACCGCCGCCATCCATGATTCCAACCGCCGCCATCTGCCGGGTTTGTAGTGAGAGTATTTTTTATTTATTCATTAGTTGTGAATTTATTCGATAGATATAGTGTGTTTGGATACTTATTACTTCTAATAGATTATAAATTGTTCCAAATATTTTAAAACAATATTATGAAAATTAGACTGAAATGCCTCAAAGAAAAGAAGAGGAGAAGAATTGGTTGATTAGTTTTTTTTTTTGTTATATAAAATATTTGGTTAAAAAAATAAAAGGACCTTCAAAAATTAAGACTTGAGTATAGTGAAAATTATT
>NC_029793.2:2096800-2097218 GCF_000816755.2 Arachis ipaensis | reverse complement strand
TTGACTCTTATGGTTATTAATAATAATATCAGAGATGACTAAAAATTTAATTTTTTTAATATATTTATTTATGCTTTTAATTTTTGTTGAATTATTTTTGATGTTCTATCATATTGTATTCAGCTCTTTACTTTAAAAAAAAATTAATCTAAACTGTCCTTTTTTTTTTTATGTTCTTCATTCCTAGTGGAATTTTAGAGATATGTTCATTTGTATGGCAAAAATTATATTCTTGTTTCATCGTGATTACCTTTAATTAAAACATATAAGATGAGAAATTAGATTGAATTTATTGAGAGATTTTTATATCCACTCATTTATAAACTAACGAAAAATAATTAGTTAGTTTAATTATCTGGGCAAAACTAATGCCCAAATTGTCACAAAAAGATTAGAGAATTTTAAATAAAGTTGTGTC
>NC_029793.2:2096143-2096785 GCF_000816755.2 Arachis ipaensis | reverse complement strand
ACAAATTGACATTTTTTTTTTAGTTACACAGCCATTTTCTCACGTCCAAAACGAAGCATCATGAGTATTCGCTCCAAAAGCCACATTTCATTAAGTTTAGAAATATAAAATTTACAGACTAGTTCGGGATATGGAACTTCCTTTATTTTCTTATATTCTTTGTCCATGAGATCTTGTGGAGAAATCATCAAAAAAGTTGTCAATGAGATCTTGTGGAGAAATCGCGATTTCTTCTTCTTTATTGTATTTATCTTTTAGATTAAAACGTGCCTCTATAACACCAGCAATGGTTATAGCCCAACAAGAATCTAAATATAAAAAAATTATTATTTTTTAAAATCTTATTTTTTTAATTTTAATTTTTCAAATACAATTTTTTTTGTTCAAAGTAAGTTTATCGCACTCCCGACAAATTTTTTTACTTCATCATGGCAAACTTTTTTTTTAATTCTAAAAAAATAACTATCTCAATTTTTTAAACTTCACAATAAACAATTACAATTATTATCATCGTTTCCAGAGTACATAGGAGTACACAAGAGTACATAAGAATAAATCATATTTTTATTAAAAAATATTTTTTTTAATTTATAATAAAAAATTCTTATTAAATATGACTTATTTAAGTTTATTTCATAATTA
>NC_029793.2:2091839-2095967 GCF_000816755.2 Arachis ipaensis | reverse complement strand
ATATTCTATTTTATTCTATTTTTATAATAATTAAAATTGTGATTAAATATGCATAATTTAATAATTATCTACCAATATTTTTTCCTACGACCAATCTGGTCAATAAGATGATAACTTATCATTACACCAAGCAGGAAAGAAGAATTTTTTGACAAGAAGGTGGTTAAATAAATATTCTTCACACCAATAAGACAATTCCACATGCTTTATAAAAATTTATATATTTTTAAAAGAAAAATATCATAGGCAACATCCCATTTAATTATTATTTCCAAAGGCATGTTTTCTTTTAAGTGTACCATCACATTCTCTTGTGCAGCATTTAATTATTATTTCCAAAGGCGTTCATTTTTTTCCCAGATAAGTAGATATTATTTGTTGATTGCCATAGATAAGTGTTTTTAATCTTTCTTAGAACTTATCGATATATATATGTATATGACTTGTCAAAATTAAATGGTTGAGATTGACCCTTTTATTTTGGCACCAAATTTGACCAAACCTGGTCTAAAATCTAAAATGAAAATTATAAGTGGATTGATTCTAATATTAAGTTAGGAATTTTTCAGTCTGACCAATTATTAAGCTGGTTGGAATCATAAAACTACATCAAAATAAAATATGCTTTAAAGTTTAAACATCATTCTCTTAATTATTAATGCTTACAACATACCTATAATTAGTGCAGATACCCCATGTTTTGGGGCTCAAATTTGGCCATCATCTTCGATAATCAATCTATCACTGTTTGGAGAATTCTGAACTTATCTTCCAAATGTCCACCCATTATTTAATTATATGACATATAATTGATAATTAGTTGGATTAAAAATAAAAATTCTATTTACGTGCCGGCTTATGCTAACAAGCTTAAATAAATCACTCTCATTGTTATTATTATTTTGAGTAAAGTATTGTTTTTGTCCCTACATTTGGGGTGAATCCTATTTGTGTCCCTAACGTTTAAATCGTCCTATTTTTATTTCTAACTTTTATAAAAGTGATTCAATGTTATCCTGCTGTCAATTACACATCATGAGCGCTTTAGTTTGAGTTTTAAAAATCTCTTTTTGAAGTTAGAATACAAATGTCTGGGATAGAATTGATGATCTACTCCAAAAAATAGCTCATCAAATGTTGAAACTAATTCCTACAACATTTACATAATTCACTTTTCTAGGGACATAATTGAATTTAAACACAAATAGATGGTATAATATTAAAATCGAACACATTCAAGTGAGACTTAATTGAGAATGAATACATTCAAGTGAGAATAATTGAAAAATATAATCTGATTTGTTAGTATAATTGATAGTAGGATAATATTGAGTCACTTTTATAAATGTTAAAGATACAAATAAGATAATTTAAACGTTAAAAATACAAATAAAACTTACCCAAAAACGATACTTTACTCTATTATTTTTATGCATGTGATGTTCTATTTCTAAAAGGGTTTGCTTGTGTGTCATAGCTACGCAATCTAATTAATGTTGAATAATGGGCTACACACTAATGTTACACATTGCATTCTCTCACATCAATTTATATAAATATATTTTCATAAAAAATATATATAAATATGTTGAAAAGAAAATTTCAAATGCTCAAAGACATGATTGAGAACGGTTGGGAGTGTGTAAATTATGAACAAAACTAGGTCAGCATGGTGGTCCAGGTATATTATTAATTATGGGTTGATTAAAACTTCAATCACACTCTATATTGCTCCTTTTTGGATTAAAAACAAAATTAATAATAATAATATTTTTGGTTTTACTCAACTCGATAGACCATATAATAATAGGAGCTTCTTTCTCTGCTGTTATATATTAGGACATACACTATACGAAAAATGAGCATTTTTTAATGGCTAATAAAAATAATAATTTTAGTAGGCTATTTACGAGCACTGAATATTAATAAAGTGTAAAAAAATTAAAAGAGAATTATTATTCGTTTAAATGTTATAATTCGGCTATATACGATATAAACTAGTTATTAATAACGGGCATCAAAAGAAATATTATAACATTCGATATGTCATTATTTTCTATTAAAATGAATTATTTATTTAAAGATATAACTGCTGATACTTCATTCCACTTTATTCCAGATATAAAAAAGAAGTAAAACATTTATTTAAGACATTGCAATTTATAAAGTATATTATTTATTTACTAACGACGTATCCACCTCTTATTTTTTTTATTATTATTTACTGGCAAATGAGTTATACACGACCAACTTAGGAGTGGCAATGGGTAGAGTAGGGTAGGGTTTGGATCCAACCCTAACTCTACCCGCGGGTTGAGATTTTTATATAAACTCAACTCTACCCTACTCGCAAGTTGAGAATATCCCAACCCTAATCCTACCAACTCTTAACCCGCGGGTACCCGACCCTACCCGCGAGTTACAAAAAATATACAACATTATTATATAACTTTATGATAATTTAAAATAGAACTGATTTTTATGTAAAAAAATATTAAATTATCAATTAATGATTTTCTTTTGGTGGCTAAGGATCTTTTACATTTAGTGAGAGGTCTTTGATTCAATATCCACTTAAAACATATTTTTATATAAGTATATAATATAAACATATATAGAGTGCGGATTGATCGGGTAGGGTTGAAGCTCAACCCGCACCCTATCCGACCCGCACGAGAACCCTACCCTACCCACTGCGAATCAAGTTGGCAACCCTACCCGAACAGGTGGGATCGAATTGGATACCTACGAATAGAGTACATATTGCCAGACCAACTTTCACAAAAACAAATCCATATATAATTATTGACTGTCGTTGAATTTTTTCTTTTTCGGTTACACATGTTAAAATTATATTTAAACATTTTAAAATACTATGACCATAAAAAAATAAAATAAAATAAAAATACATATCTGAAACTAGTTACTACTTAGTGACCAACAATTAACTTATATGGTTTGAGTTAATTCACTTATCTAGTTAAATAACGTCAAAAATTTAAATATTTTATTATCTTAATATATATAATTGAAAATTAAGTTTGTTTGTGTGTGTTTTATATATTATTAAAATATTATTAAAATGAGTATTTGAAAACTCCCCTTCATTTTTAATATTTAATTTTAAAAATATTTAGTTAGTCACATAATTAATATTTATCAAAATTTGATAAACTAATTATACGCAAAAATAACAAAAACAGAAGGGAAAAAAAGATTATACAAGAGAACGAGAGCAAACAAATTAATACTTCTTTATAATTTTAATAAAATATCTGACAATTATTTCGAAAGCATAACGAAACTCCAAGAAAAAAACACTCAATCCGACTTCTAATTTTTTTTTTTTTTGACTGATTAGTCCTGTACTAAAAAAAATAACATTGAATTTTTTTTGCACAAAAATTTCGTCCTTTCGAGTTAATTATCAGGGTCGAATTAAATTTTTTTTTGTCAAAGATCTCGTTATCTTTTGAATTAATTGTCAGAACTGTTTTAGGTTTTTGTCTAAGAATTAATACTCTCTGACCGTATTTAATTAATTTGATTTAAAAGTTTGCTACAATCTTAAATGTATTCCACAATAACCATAACAAAATTTAAATAATACATTAACTTAAAAATACATAAAGATAAAATTTAACATGCTCCTATCATTATTAGTCTTAATTAATTAATTAACTAAAAAAACAAAAATAATAATTAAAAGAAAATCCAAAGAGATAGAAACTCTTATCTTTTTCTCTTCATTAAATTCCTTCCCTATATATATATATCAAAGTCATACAAATCATAACCTTCATTATTCATTCCTCAAATCCTACAACAACACACCAGAAACATCGAGAGAGAGAGAGAGAGAGAGAGAGATCATGGACATGGGTGGCCTTCAAAGATCCGCAGTATCTTTCAGAAGACAAGGCTCTTCTGGTCTTGTTTGGGATGATAAGCTCGTATCTGGTGAATTGAACAAAATCAACAAACAAGAACAAGATCAAGATCATAATCAAAAAGACCATGCCTTATCCATCAAAACCAACTCTGCTGGATTTCGCACCAGAAAACAAGAGCCGGCGGCGGTAGACCCTCCGTCTCCCAAGTTATCTGGCTGCGGATTCTGTGGCGGTT
>NC_029793.2:2090972-2091802 GCF_000816755.2 Arachis ipaensis | reverse complement strand
GAAGAACAATAATAATAAGAAGGGTCAACGGTCAAAGCCACTTAATAACAAGAAGGGTCAACGGTCAAGGTAGAGATAATAATTAGATAAACTTGTTTCTTCGTTTCAATTCAATATGATCGTCTTGTTGTTGGTGGTGTTGTACTTTTTCCCCCTTTTCCGGCACCGGAGATGGGATATTCCGGCACTGGCTAAGGGTGAGTAGTTTAGAAAATTCTTGCATGTTTTTTTGGAACAGATTATAGAAGAGAAAATTTTCAATTATTTAAAATAAGAACTTTGGTTAAAAATTGTAAATTATTTTGAAATATTTCGAAAAACATGCAAGAATTTCCCCAAAAAAACGGAAGAAAGATGTGAATTGATATTACTATATCCCCTTTGTTAGTTTCTTCTCTTTTGGGTTTTTAGTTTTACTTTTATTTAGATTAATAGGGTAGTTTATGTGGCTGAGTTGTGGGTTGTTGAACTTGTAACTATGTGTATATTTGTTGGGTTCATAAAGAATTTTGATGGTTTGCAATTTGAGATTGTTGGTATTGCTAAGAAAAGTTGGACTTTTCTTTCTTTTTTTTATGGTTTTGGTCTACTTGATAAAAACATTAACATACGGTGAAAATTTACGTGTAATTATTTTTAGGTGGAAATTCAGGTGCAGTGAATTTCACGTAAAGTTGATTGATTTAACTAAATTTTCATCTAACTGTTCTCAGATATCAACCCCACCTGAATTTTTATCTTATTTTTATTTTTACGTAAAATTGATAGATAATAATTATGAGGCGATAATTTAGTTAGATTTATTAAATTTTATAATTTTTAAAAATAAA
>NC_029793.2:2088210-2090916 GCF_000816755.2 Arachis ipaensis | reverse complement strand
CGTTCCTTTTTATTTATTTATTTTTTAGTTTTTGTGTACATTATGCATAATATACATGTTGTGATGAAAATTCATAAGAAAAGCTATTGCATTGAATGTGAAGCTTTTATGAACTTGGGATTTATTTCCAGCTTAGGATAATGCTACTAACATAAGGAGAACTGCCATTAAAGCTTGAAAAAATGTAATTATGTTTAAATATTTCATCATTCTTTTCCCTTTTTTTTTTCAAAATAAAGTACTTTTTGTAGTATTATAATTTAACAACAATATGCTCTTATTAAGCAGAAGAGAAGATATATAGTGGAAGAATTTTTATATATAAAGAAAAAGTTATCACAAGAATAATTTTATAAAATAAGTTTAAGTTAGTTTTAATTTCTATAAATAATTAAATTACATTGAACATACAATAATGATTTTTAATTAATAAACTAAATAGTTAGTGAATGGCAATGAATAAACGAGCAACTTTTTCTTTTAAATGTTGGAATGACCCACCATTTCATAATCACCACAAATCCTAATCCTTTTATTTATTATATGTATTATGGCCAAATACTACTGTTGGAAACCAACTTGGGTTGGTCGAGTAGTCGGCTCATTCGTCTGCTTAAGCAAGTATTGGAGGATTTGAATCCCGTTTTGTGCATGCAACAACACATTGGTCAGCGACAGACCCTGTGGGCAATTTGCTTATGTATAATAATTTCTTATGAAAGGCAAGTAATCAATATGCAAACCGGTGGTATGAGATTTTGAATATGGAACAAAAATCCATTTAAAATTAGTTAAAAGTTGTTTTATTTTGGATAATAATATCCAATTTAATTCATAATTTTACACGCGAGTTTAAATTTTGTAAATATGTCTCATATTAATTTTTGAAATAATTTGGACACATAAATATTAACGGAGTATCAACATTATATTAAAATTTATAATATGATGTCAGTTTTAGTTTTTGGGATAATTTCGATACATAAATATTAACAGAGTATCAACATTATATTAAAAATTATAATATAATGTCAATTTTAGTTTTAGTGCTCATCAAATAATTCAAAAATAACGTTGTATCACGTGTTTAAATTATTTAAAATAAACTGTGTTTTATTTTTAGACTAATATGCATCATATTTACAAAGTTTGTGAATTAAATAAAAATAATTAAAATTTTAGAGACTAAATTAAAGTCTATCTCATATGCAAGTTAAAGACTAAATTAAAGTCTATCTTGCATATAAGTTAAGTACTAAATTGATTTTATCTCTCTTATTTTATATGTATTAATTACCTCTTATTAAAAAAGAAGAGAGAGATGCATAATGGGTTCAGCATAGGAGCATTATTGGGACCTAGAAAGTGATGGGAAGGTCCTACATAGGTACATGTCTTCTAAATTCAACGGCTACAATGCAAGCGTGATAATTTTTAAATAATCGATTAATTTCTTTTAATAATAATAAAATAATAATAATAAAGGTTCCCGTCAAAACATAAAATAAAACAAAGGTAGTTCGATCGTGATCTCTCTGGTTCTCTCCATTGGATATGTGACAAGATTACAAGAAGCTCAGTCACGAAATTACAAATTCTAGGGATATGCATTGGGGACGGGAGAAAGCTCGTTTAACCTTATCTTCTAACGAAAATAGTTGAAAAAATTATTTTAAATCAACTTAAAATTATTTTATTTTATATTTATTAATTATTTCTAAAATAAATACATAATATTAAATATAACAAGTATATAATTTTAAATATTATATACATAAAATTATAGATATTAAATTAAATAAGATAATTTTATATTATTATCTCTTTAATGTTGCTCTTTTGAATAATATACATTAGGGGTGTTCAAATCCAAACCGATCCAAATTAAACCATTCATCTAATTCGATCCAAACCGAAAACCGATTAAAACCGCACTAATTCGGATTTGATTGGATTTTATTTTTTATAAACCGCTGGATTGGATTGGATTTCGGATCTACTTTTTATAACCATTCCAATCCAATCCAAACCGCACAATGTGCCATAATATTAATATTTTATTATTATGTTTACAATTATACTTATAACATGTTCAATTTGTTATACATTTTTCTATTATTCATGTATTATTATTATTTAATAAATATTTTATGTTGAAAATGTTATTTATTTATTTATTTTAACTAACCTATAATTTTATTTCTATTGTTATGTTATCGTTGGCTTTTTAAGATATTGTTAAGACTTGTTATGTCATTGTTGATTATTTAAAATTTGATGTTGAGACTTGTTATATGTATTTAAATTTTTTATTTTAAAAACCGTAAATCCAAACCGATCTAAACCGCTTGTAATCGGATCGGATCGGATCGGATTTCCAAAAAAATTTCATCCAATCCAAACCGCACCGCATATAAATTAAGCGTTCGGATCGGATGACTTTTTCCCTTAAAACCGAACCAAACCGCACCGCGAACACCCTTAATATACATTATGCTAAGAAATTAATAATCATTACAAATTAAAAAATTAATTACTAAACTACTTAAATAAGTATTGGAATTCGAATTTTGTGTTATGCGTGAAATAATTATTAACCAACAATAAATTTTTAAACAAAACTCTAATTCACCACGAATTAATTATTAAGCTGTTGGACTTAAAAATACTGTATAAATAGTTATTTTAAACAGGAGAGAGTCTTCA
>NC_029793.2:2074823-2088115 GCF_000816755.2 Arachis ipaensis | reverse complement strand
GTATTTTATCCGCTTATCAATAAAAAAAATATATATTATTTCTTGTTCATATAATTGCATTTCGATCAATGATATTCTTCGTAATCTAATCAACACTACTATTTCTTCTGGTCAAAATAAACATGTTAATTTAATTGGTAAAATGGTGCGACACAACAACTCAGTACGATAGCAACTGCTATACCAATAGAACAATCAAGAAGAAGAAGAAGAATAATCAAACAAGAATTTGATAGTTTAATCCTCTATATAATGGGAGAGGATTTGATTATTATTATTGTTCACATAAGTCTAACAAGTCTATAATTGTGATGACTTTAAAGTTGAAAATTTGATTTTGTCCATAGTTTTCGTCCTGCTTCATTAAAACGAGTAGAAATAGTATTATTAATGTTTGTTGAAATCTGAGTTCTAGTCGAATTTTTAATTAATAATATTTATATAATTTTCTTTTTAATTTCAAACTTTGAGTAAAACTAAAATTTGTTCCCAAGAATATTGGGGTGTTATAAATTCATCTCTAAATTATAAAACATATAATCCTTAGTGACAACTAGTCAAACAAAAAAAAATTCTAAATTTGATTCTTATATATGATAACTTGTTAGAACAACGTTGTTTTTTCTTGAGGAATCATATCATATATTCAATTATATGTTTAGATAAAATTGAGATATATACAATTTATCAGAAGCATCGAATCGTTAAATGGTTATTTATTTATTTATGAATAAATTAAAAATAATTTGCACAATTGTGATATATTGCAAAGTCGGTGGATTGCAGAAAACGTGGGCCACGCAGATTACCAATTCCCATTGCAGCCAAATTGGACCAACAGGCACATAGACATGAATATTTTTTATTTTATCAACAAAAAAAGCGTAAATTAATTTGGGTTGCTCATTCTTATAAACAAGTTTCAGGAAATCGAATCAATTTTTTATAACTCAAATTTTTTATCTAATTTTCAACCATTCAAATAATTTATCTAAGTAATTCCTAACACATCAATAGGGAGCATTTCAACTTATGATACACGGACACTGACACGGATACGAGACACAACACGACACGGGACACGCTGACACGCGAATTTTAAAATCTTACATGACACGGAAACACACATATATATAAAATATAAAGTATTTTTTAAATAAATTGTAATAATATTTTGATATTTTATTGATATTAAAATATAAATTAAAATTTTTAATTATTTTTAATGTCTTATTTTAATTATATCAAGTATTTAAATTTTTTTTGTTTTAATAAATAATAATATATACTATATCTAAATTTATTTTAAGAATATATGTTAAGAATAAGACTGGACACGCGGACACGTGATGGTATTTAGGTGTGTCTGGACCTGTTCGGCGAAAATTTTTTTATTTTTTATTAAGACACGGTTGGACTTGGACATAGCAGACACGCGTGTCGGTGAGTGTCGTGTCCAAAATGTGTCCGATACGTAGACACGATAACTCAACGAAGTGTCCGTGCTTCATAGATTTCAAAAGTTATAGGGTTTAACACATTATTATGAATTATATCAAAAGATAGAATCACTAGAATACCTGAAATATTTGAATAAAAAGGTAATATTTCGTTGTCATAATTCATTGCAAAATTTAAAACATAAAATAAATGCTCATTCATATAGATTTTTATTTGATTTGATTTAGTTGTAAATAGCATTTAGGATCTACAAATGACATTGATTTCATACCCTACAACAATGATATACAACTAGAATAATGTAACCAGGACATTTTCATTAGAAATCATGGTGGAAGAAGTAGATGAAATGACATTGATCTAGCATTCTTCTACTAGTAACATGTGCACGGCCGGCCGTGGCCACAGCCGCCGAGGATGGTTGCAACCGGAGCTAGCGAGAGCCGAGTTTGGGGCACCCCTTAGCAAGAGGCAGGGTCAGGTTTTCTACTGTTCTGAAAGTTTTAGGCACCATCTTGTCAACATACAGAGTTCCTTCCAAGTGATCACACTCGTGTTGTAAAATCCGCGCCTGCCAACCAGAAGCTGTTACTTTGATTGGTTCGCCATATCGATCCAAACCGGTGACCTCGACGTCAAGGTGTCGCTCCACCAATGCTCTGAATCCATCAACACTACAAAATTTTATGATAATTGAAGTTATTTAGTGGTTTCCTGGACTAAAATGCTGAATACAAATATAGAAATAAGATTAGAATTTAGAAGCAAAAATGTCATTCAAATGGACTACTAGATAACATTACACAATTAACCCTTATGTACTTTATTATCTAAATTATCAAAATGTGTAATTTGACAAGTTATAATTGATGCTGGACATTAAATTATAGAAACAGTGAAACACAAAAAATGCATATTCACATCACAATCAGAACACATTTTGGTCAGTAACAACTAACAACTACTAGACTTAGGTAATGAATCAAACATTCAGATCAATATATACAAAATAGTGTGTTCTGGTGGTTCCAAGGTTTGAAACTTTGAAATACTGTTAATATCAAAATAGCATCAATGGTTTAGGAAATCTTGTTAAAAGAAGGAGGTAATGATTAAAGAGGTATCGAAAAGTGTCTACTACTCATCTCAGCTACTGAATTGTTATGAGCAAAAACAAGTGAATTGTTGATCTAGCAAAGCTATTACAGTATATAGAAGTTTGATAACTTGTTATAACTAGTTAACTAGTTAGAAGGCATAGTAATTAGTCACATTCTTCTTACTATATAAGCCAAATGGTAGATTAATTGTAATCACTTTTCGCATTCTAGTAATTTTTCACTTCTAGTTTTCTCTTGTTTTCTCATCTCTTCCTCCATTACTATCAGTCAACAAAACCAAATAAGGCAACTAAGAAGGAAAACAAAAAAAAAAGGTAACTTCAATCATTGACAAACCTTAGGCATCCTTCAAAAAATAGGGCAGTCTTGTTGCTCTTTTTCAGGAGTTTGGGATTCAGGATCACCTGCCTCAAGAAAACTAATGAATTATGTAGCAAATAACACACTTTAAAGGCAAAATTATTGGAGTAAACTACCCTTTTGGCTCCTAAATGATTTAACTTTTGAGGAAATGGCCCTCCAAAAAAAGAAATGAAATTTTGACTCTCCATGATGATCTCAATTTGACAAAAGGCACAATTTTTTTCATCATTAATGGCAAACAGCTCATACATTTTATCCGATTTTTTCTTAAGGACATTTGGAAAATTATTTAGGAGGTACATACAAAAATCGAGGAAAAATTCGATGTTTAGAGGGCTAAACTGTTATTTCTTTATTTCAAGGGCTACTTTGTCAAAAGTTAAATCTTTTGGGGCCAAATGGTAGAATACTCACATTTATTTATTTGATGTTCAATGCTCTTCTTTTTTTCCCCTGCATATGCACATACCAAAAGATCAAAAGGTCTTCTATCTTGAGCTTTGACCTCTTCCTTTGGTGCATAACCAATATACTCTGTGGTATCTTCCAAAACAATTATCTGCATACATGAAAAAAAAAAAGGATGGAAACCACATACAGCTGCACATTGCACAATAATATCTAGAAGATTGTAAGTTTTTAACCTAATATATACTTTAAAGAATCAACATTCTGAATTCCAACCCAAATTGCAAAGGCTAAATGCTAATAAAAAACTCACTTTGATCATAGAAAGATATGGTGTTGTAGTGTAGTGTAAATTAGAAGCACAACTTGAGCTTCAATTGTTACAACTTCCAAGCAAAAATTATGTAATTACAGTATAAATTATCTACTTTTTTCCCCAAATGAGGAGACTTTTAAGTCTTTTCAACTAGACAAATAGTTCCCTAACTTTTTAATTCGAAGACATATAAGTCCCCGACTAATTGAAAATACAAAAACGTCCTAACTTTTTAAAATACGAGACATTTAAGTCCCTCCAAAATATATAAGAAAGACTTAGATGTCTCGCATTTTAGAAAATAAGAGTCGAGACGTTTTTGTATTTTTAATTAGTCAGATCTTATTTGTGTTGGAGATAAAAAGTCAAGGACCTATTCTCGTTTACTCTATCAACTAAAAGCCTGCCTATCACTCCAATAAACAATGTCATTCAATTCATGATCAATCTACAAAGTTAATCATAAAATCCTGAGAAATGAAAACATAGACAGAATAAAAAACAATGTGACATCTTTTGTCTAAGTAGTTTCAATTGTTCAGACATTTTGATGGTAGAAGCTCATTTCTTTCTACAATCACACACAAAGCAAATAAGCAAGCAAGATACAAACTTTAGAAAAATGGGGGCATGAAGAATGAATGAAACAAACAAACAAACCCTTAATGGAACACCAATCTGGGGAGCAGCAAGGCCAACACCAGGAGCTTTTCTCATGACCCTGATCATGTCATCAATGATCTTCTGAATCCTCTCAGACCTAACCTCATTGGGATCCACATCCTCTGCAGGCTCATGCAGAACTGGGTCACCTGCTTTCACTGTCTCAGGCAAACCCATCTTCTTGTTCTTGCTGTCTGTGAGGCCCAAGAACCATCCTGCTCTAACAGCCACGGTTGAAGAACCAGAAGATGATGAGGTCAAGCTCAATGCTTTATGGTTGCTGATGAAGATGTTGAGTTGCAATGATGATGATGATGATGATGTTCTTGCTCTTGGAGATGATGAAAGTGTGGATAATGTTCTGGGAAACAAACTCTGCAACTGTAAGGCCTCCATGGGCTTCTTTTCCAAACTCTCTTTTTCTGATTTTATTACTATTATAATTTCTTTTATTTTTTTTGGTCAGAGTGAGATATTAGGTTTTGATTATGGATTGGGTTTATAGTTTGTTTTTGGGACAAATCCTAAGATCCTAACCATATTGGATTGGGCTTAAGGGTTTTACTTTAGGCTTTTACTAATTATACTAGTATACTGTGTTTGAAATATTCCAACATCATGACCAAAATAAAAAATGTTCCATCATCATGTCCTAAGTCCATTTTTTAAGTTTGCCTTTGCTTGTAAGTACGAAATACTGAGATAAAGATACAAAAATATAAAAATTATCCTTTTTACCGGGGTGTCCATGGATCGAATTGTATCCGCAGATCTGCGGTAAATATCCACGTCCGATCCGAAAATTGCAGATACGATTCGATCCGCAAATTGATCGGATCGGATCACGGATATCTGCTCTACATCCGTGTATCCGATCCGCGGATCCGCATTATAATAATTAAAAAATAAATAAATATATATATATATATATATATTTGGTATTATATTTATTTGTTTGTATGTTTTAGTTAGTAATTATTATTTATATATTGTATTATTTTATTTTTGTTATTTAGAGAGAGTTTGATTAAAAATATTTTAGGAATAAATAAATTTAAAAGTATGAAAGAAATATTTTTATCGAATTCTTTTACATAGAAATATGATTAAAAAGAGAAGGTTTAATTATGCGGATATATTCGATATCCGATCCGATCCGCAGACACCCCTACTTTTCCACCGAGGCAAAGGTCTGGATATCGAATGAAGAAAAATGTAGAATGGTGTAGCTTTATAGGTAAGAATTTAATTTTAATGCATTATTAATATAAAATTGTTTTACACGTACATCTAATCATATAACATCATATTAGCAAAAATAATTATCTTTTATATTGATTGCATAAATAATTTCCAACGGAATAATTCTAATTGTACGGTAAGTATCAAAATTAAACTCTTACATGTAATATGTCACGGATTATATAAATTGAACCTATCCAGCATACGATAAAATCCAGCTCACTTTCCGGAGACAAAAATCCATATTACAAAGGAAATTTATAATAATAACCTGCATGCTATCAAAAATCATCCCAAAAAAATTAATAAAATTAATATTCTATTTTCATAACGTGCTTTATGTCTTGATTCAAAGAATTGTTTCATGTGACCCCTACCTGCATTTCCTTACATAGAATAATCTTTTCATTATGTAGCTATATATTGCAGCTGGTAATGAATTAATTAAGAGCATATTGATCCTTTTTCAGAATATTTTAATATTGTTTGATATTATTTAATAGAGTATTAAAGAATAATTAGGCAGGGTTTTACCAAAAGAGAAAGAAAAATGAATTAGGAAAGGAACTCTAGAATTTTCCAAAAGAAACCTTTTTTTTAATGTGTTACCATATATAGAGTAACATAATATTAGCTAGCTTATTAGCCCTAATTTTAAAAACCCTACGTGGATATAACATTAATCATGCCACGTATAGACATCAATACTTTCCAGACTAGTTATTTTTTTTTATGCCACTTCGATCTCATGAAGAACATGCATGTGCATGAACTGCACCTATTTCCCTTAATAATCAAAATTTATTAGGTTGTATTGTTAGGTATAGATGCGAGGTTTTCTCAAGTATTAATATTTTATTATTGATTAGTAACATAAGATTCTAATTAAATTCTAGGAAAATGCCTTTGTATAAAAAATTAAAAAGTGACTAAATAAACTCTACTTTTCGGTCCAAAAGCTAAAGATAAATTATTGGCTTCTTATTTCGATAATAAAATTCTAAGAAAAAATTCTTCTTGTTTTGTATACAAACTCCACCACAAACACAGTTGCGGTATTTCTTGACTGGCCAAACTTGGCGCTTTGGAGGGTTATTAGTACTTTTCATATCATACATATCTTTTACTTAATATTTACAAAATTTTTCAATTCATTCATATTTCTTAAAAAAAATATTTACAAAAAAATTATGAATATATTAAAGATATAAACATTCATATCTCCTTTTATTAGTTTAAATTTGTAAGATAAGTAATTTCATGACATGTTATTCGAATTTTTTATTCGAAATGTCTAAAATTTGATTTTTAGTGATTCTAAAAAAAATAGCATAGTTTAATTTTAAATCATAAATTTTAAATTCTATATCCTAAAAATCTAATCATAATCCTTAAGTTTTCTAAAAATAAAGGTTAAAAAAATGTACAATAAAAAAATTAATTATTATTGACTACTTTAAAATTGTTCTTTATACCTCTTCTGTAAGATATATACAAGAAGATCAAGAAGAAACTATTTTGCATGGCACTCGACAAATTGAAAAATTAAGTATATTATTAGATTCGATGCTTAGACATTATTCCAAGTACCTTCATATACTTGTCACCATCTCTGACTTTGCTTTGAACTTTGAAAGGTGGAATAGTACAAAATATATATATCACGAAAATAAAAATAAAATATATATCATATGAAACAATATTCCCTTTTGCTTGCTTGCATTGAATTATATTATTATGAAATCTATATAAAGGAAGCACACGAATCCATTCAACAAATTACATATATAGAAGCAAATAATAAGAAGAATGAGAAGTAGTATATGTAGCTACTATATCCAACCTTCACAACAAAATAATAACCATCATCACCAAGCTTTTCCAACAATAATGGAAGAGAACATCAATAATAATAATAGAATGATTGCAATATCAACATCATCATCATCACCATATGGGTTAGAGAAGAAGAAAATAGAGTCTCATCATCATGATAATGAGACAAATAAGAAGAAGCTAGAGAGGGTGGGAACCAATGAAGATGTGAATGCTAAGGCTGATGCATTCATCAAGAATTTCAGGCACCATCTTCTCCTTCAGAGGCTCCAATCATAATCCATTCATAATATATAATTATGACCAATGGCTTCCAAGGTGACTCTACCTTATATATCTATGCTCGTGAGAAATTGATAACTAATAAAGATTAATTACTATTATTATTATAATAGTATAAAGATGTATAGTTCAATCTCATATATACTATATGATCATGTCATCATGTCTCTAATAATAAGGCTATGTATTTATATTATGAGGCCCGCTACACATACAAGTCTTTTTGACTTACAAGCTATACAAGTTGGTCCAAATTCAAAAAAAAAACACGCGCACCACTCCTTCAAAATCGAGCGTCCAACGCGTTCCTTAATCACCCTTCCACAACATGTTCGATATGCCGCACTCTTCCTCTTCTTCCTCATCAATCAAAACGCGTCAAGATATCGAAATTAAACAAATTACGATTCTGCAGAAACATTCCAACTCCGTCGCAAAGAGTAGAAGAAATAAAAAAGAAAAGATACAAATCTCCATCAAAAATCACCAAAAAAAAACGAAGAAACATTATTCAAGGTACTGTTTTACTGCTCTTCTAGGTTTTTTTTCTAGATTGTCTTTGTCATGTGCCTCATCCTTAACCAGCAAAACATTAAAAGCTATCTCTCCCATATTTTGGGTGTATTTCTTAAATCCTTTGGGTGTATTTCTGTAATCCTTTGAGTGTATTTCTGTAACCGTTTGAGTGTATTTCTGTAATCCTTTCTGTAACTATTTGGGTGTATTTCTGTAACCGTTTGAGTATATTTCTGTAATCGTTTGGGTATATTTCTAAAATTCCATTATCTTCAAAACAATTTCAAAGCTTGATTTCAGAAACCATGGAAAAAAAAAACATGAAGCAAGAAGGAGATCCAACAAATTTAGCAAGAAATTCGAAAAAAGAAACGAAATTTTTTGAAAAATAGAGGTAATATATTTGCGCGTTAATTGATTTGAATTGATTTAAAAGTTTGTTAAAGAGGCATGTAAAGCAGCGTGTTTAGTGGGTTTTATTCTCTTCAGGCTTGTAAAGTTTGTAAGCGCAAAATACTTGTATGTAGAGATTAAAGGGTTATTTATAATTTTGAGTTATTTTTTTTTTATCAATAACTACACTGTTTAATAATTGTCTAAAGTATAATGAATAAGTTCTTATACTATATTAAAATTGAGATCGTGAGAAGTTAATTTAACACAAAAAAATTAGCTCATGAGATGATATATGTTCAGGTACGCTTATAAATTCTCTAGAGATTTTATCATTAAAAGATATTGATCTCGTAATATGAAAATAAGTTTTAAAAAAATTCAAAACAAATTTGGCTATATTTGTTTTTTTTTCCCCTTATTTTATGTAAATGATTACAACGTACTGATATATCACGATTTTTGTCTATATACATTATGACAGACTAATGACTTTATGAGTTTGTTTAATTAGGCTGTCAAAATTATTAAAAAATTGAGTGGGTAGAAATACACATAAATTTTGGAAGGCTAATAATAAATTTTACAGTGGAATATAATACACATAAACTGTAAAATGCTCGTATATATAGCTCCACTACACCATATTCGGCAAATAGCAGCGGTTATACACAGGATTAACAGTGATTTTTAACCGCTGTCAAACAGATAGCAGCGGTTGATATATCCGCTGAAAGATAGCGTGCAGCTAAACCGTTTGTAGCGGTTAATAACAACTACTGCTAAATAGTATTTTGCAGCGGTTCTTTCTGCTACAAAATCATAAGAATATGACTGTTTGGAGATGTCAGCGGTTGTTAACCGCTGCAAAATTCTAGCCGTTGAATTATTCTATTAAAATATAGTAGCGAATTTAAAACCGCTGCCAAATGTAGAGTTACACTTTTTTTAAAAAAAAAATTCGAATTTACACTAAAATATGCCAATTCTTTTATTCTTTATACGTTCTTCCACTCAGTTGGCTAATAGTTTAATAAGCTAAACTCGTGAGTTTCTGAGCCGAGTTTGAGTTTAGATAAATTCAACTCATTAGTTCGTGAGCTAACTCGATTATATATATATTAAATTATTTTTAATACATATATTATTTAATAAACACATCTAAAAATTATAAATAGATTTAGTGTCTTTTTAAAATTAAATACATATTCAAAATACAAACTAAATAAAACTGAAATTTAAAATTTAAATTTAAATTTTAAATTTCTGTTTCAGATTTAATATATTTAATTATTAATATATTACAATTTAAATATACATCCAAAAATAAAATTAGTTAGAATTCAAAATTTCGAATTTAAAATTTTAAAATAAATCTTAAACCATCTTAAATCAATGGTAAAATCTTCACCCTGTAAAGATCCAGAGCTGCGGTGCCTCCTCCTCCTCATTTGTGGCCGCTTTCGTCTTCTCCCGCGTTGCGCACTTCTCTACGACGATCTCCTCCTTCGGCGACGCGCTCCTCCCCGCGACGCGCACCCCCGCGCCTCCTCCATCGATGGGTTCCTCCCTGTCCCTGGTCTCCTCCCTCGCGCCACGCACAACCGCCCCCTTCTCCCGCGCCTCCCCCTGTCTCCTCTCCCATGTCGCACTCCTTCTGTCTCTGGTAGTTTTGCTTGCAAACTTCTAAAAAAATTTGGTTGAGTTCATTCATGAAGATATGTTATCCCTTTATTTTCCGCTTAATAAAAAGTTCTAATTTTTTAAATTTATGTATAATATTGAAAATGTCTGTGTTTTTTTTTTCTTTTTTTAAATGTATTTGTGATTATAATATTTTTTTGCACTCGTATGTTTGATTTGAGAGTTGTAATGTTAACCTAATTTGGATGTGTCAATACTTAATTTTGGATGTGTTTATGTTGTTCATTATGTTTTTATGTACATATATAAGTTTTTTTACATGAGTTTTAGATGTGTTGATAAAATATTTAGAATGCATTCTTATAATTTTGGATGTTTATTTGAGTTTAATTTTGTCTATGTTCAATATATAATTTAGAACTACAATGACAATAATTTAAATATGTTAATACATAATTTTGAATGTGTTTATTTTGTTTATTTAATTTTAGATGTGTTTTTGACATGAGTTTTGAATGTTTTGAATAAAAAAAATAATTGAAGTGAGTTTAATTTATTTTGAAAACTTCACTGATTTTTTAAAAATTAGTACACAAAAAATTGTTACGAGTTTTATGGTTTGGTTTGCAAAAAATTAATGTATTACAAATGGTTATAAATTTCACGGTGATAAGTATTCAAAATAAAAGTAGTTCCTTAAAAATAGGAAATATAATTAATTAAAAAATTAAAATAATAAAATATTAAATTTAAAAATTGAATAAAGACTAAATTTTGTTGTACAAATAGCATTTTTTTTTAATCTATATATATTTTTTATATAAGATATAAATAAAAAATTATAATTGATAGATAAATAATATATAAAATTAATCTTTTTAAATATTTTAATATATATAAATTATAATTTATTGATATAAAATTACATATTATATTTTTATTATTTAAATTAACTTGTAAACTTTTAATAAATTAAATTTAAATTTAAAAAATATACTCAATTATTAATGAATCAGAGTCTTGAGTGAAACTCAATTCTAATTATTCGAAAAACTCCATCAATTAGCATCGAATCTCTCCCTAATTTACCAATTTTAGTAAATACCGAAAATACTCCTTAATTAGCAGTTATAGATATTAGATAGTGATGGTGGTAAGGTGAGCAAGAAAGAGGGTGCCGGTTCGCCACTTTCACCTAATCATATATACAATTATGTTTAATTTGGTCACTTCAATTCATGTCTTTTACATGATTGGTTATTGATGATTTGGCATATAAAGAATTTTCCAGAACAATTTCACTTTCTCTTAGCTTGCTACTACTCATATGTCCATATCTTCCCTAACATCATTATCTTACCGACTCTATCTCTACTATCTATTCTTTCTTGCTTCTCTACTTGAAATTCATAAAGCTCTTCACGTTGGTTATCCTATTTAATATGTCCAATTGAAGTGCATATGCGTCTAATTTACTACTTAAGCTTGTTCACTATAACTAAAAAAAGGAAAACCGTTAGAAAAAGTCGGCGGAAAATAATTAATTGAAGAAAAATGTTGAAAAATCACTACCTTCTATAATAAAATTTAATTTTAATATACTAAAAATTAATTTTTATGAATTTAAATTTAATTTTAATATATTAATAATATAAAATATTTTGTATACATGATATTAATATTAAAATTTAAAATTTAATATTTTTATTAACAAAAAGATAAATTTTATTAATCATATGCTTAAAAATAAGGAGTCTTTTTCACATGTTATATGTATGTAGTTCGGTTTTGGAATATTCAATGTACCTATCTACTTGTACTTGGATGATAAGATCATATGACACATTTTTTTGGTGTGGTGGCAACTGCCAACTAAATCTGAGTCACTACTACCTGGCCAGCCTTAAATAATGCTAGGTGCTTTATACGAGAAAATTAAAGTAGCAACATTATTCAAAAGTGAAAACTCAGGTACAGTCGATTTCACGTGAAGTTGATAGTTAAAAGTCGTTAAATAATTTGATCAATTTAACTAAATTTTTATCTAATGATTTTTAATTATCAACTTCTATCAATTTCATCAATTTAACATTATTCAAAAGTAAAAACTAACTCAGATACAATCAATTTCACGTAAAATTAATAACTAAAAATCGTTAAATAATTTGATCAATTTAACTAAATTTTCATCTAATGACTCTCAATTATCAACTTTTATCAATTTCATCAATTTAACTAAATTTTCATCTAATAACTCCCAATTATCAACTTTTATCAATTTCATTAATTTCACGTAAAATCGACTATACCTAAATTTCCACCTTATTCGAAACACCCGGCCAAGCAAAATTCTAAAATAAACCCTTAAATTTGCTCTTTGATCTTCATCATTTCTCATTAAGCTTCCACCCAAATGAAGCAATTTAATTTACATTGATTAATTGATTATGAACAAAACAATTGATTAATTGAATTTGTTTAATCATTGTTATTATTATTATATAATAAAACGTAATGAAAACTAGACAAGAGGGTTTATTAATTTACATCATCTCAAACTCTCCCCATCAAAAGAATCCACAGGTCCGAATTCTAGAAATTTCTATAACTACTTATTTTAGATGTATTCACTTAAAAGATTTTTAAATTATCATAGGGAAATGATAAATTACTAAATCTTTTAATAAATACACATAAAAACAAGTGATGATCAAGATATTATTATATCAGTTAAGGTTTTTCCAGCTGGCAACTGTGGGGACCACGTTCTGAATTTGTGGTGGTTGAGTCATGATGACACGTGAGCAAGATCTTGCCACCTCACCAACCAAGGGAATGACAGGGAGGCATTCACAGTTGCAAATCTCAACCATGAAACCATCAGGGTCATGGAAGAATAACTGATCCACTTGGATTCCTCCTTCTTCAACTCTTGCTCTCACATGATTTATGTCCATCTCTTTCAGCTTCTTCTCCACTGCTTCCATGCACTCACACTGGCAACAAAATATCAAATAAAAATTATAAATAATTTTTTTAATTAGAAA
>NC_029793.2:2072902-2074696 GCF_000816755.2 Arachis ipaensis | reverse complement strand
TTTGGTTAATTCTAAAAAAACAAAACAATTGACTGCTGAGCAGTATGATATAGAAAATTTTTAAGTACGATTCTTAAAAAAAAAAAAAGAAAGAAATTGATAGTTAAAAACAATTAAATAATAATTATCTGTTATTAATTTTACACTTTACACGAAGATAATTACAGTTAAATTCTTATCTTTTATAATTGTTATCATTATTATTAATTGAAAAGTTTAGATAGATTGTTTGACTTGGTCAATGCACATGTTTTTAGAGGATAAACTTTCATAATCTATGAGATCTAGACACACTCATTAATTTGATAACTGAACTGGTTAGATATATGTATCGCTCTATATGGTTAACAATGGAGCTAGGTGAGGGTGGTGTCAATTATTATTTCTATAATTGCAGGTAGCTAGAAGTTTCTATGTTCAATTATGTATATCCCTTTGTGTCGTCAATCATATCATGATGATGAAAACAAAACAAGTGCTTGTTTGCCTCATCCACTTACAAGACACGTACAAGTAATCAGTTTCAAAATTGCTTGAAAAATCACGAATTTATTGTTTCTGAACTTTTTCTCAACAGCCACGAAAGTGACATGAAAAATAATTAATAATAAATGTAAAAAAAAATAAATACGAGTCAAGTATTGAATCTAACCTTTGATTGCTTTCTCTCTCTTATTTAATTTTGTTGCTACTTATAAAATTAAAGATAAGAGATCACACTTTATTCTCTTAAATATTTTTTCACTGGAGAGATCCATTTCCGTATTCTTTGTACGCATTATTGATCCATCTCTCTTAAAATATCTTATCATTTTGAAGCATATTACATTAATATCATGTTTTTCGTTTTTAATTTATTAAAAACAAAAATTTAATTTTAATACATAATTTTGTATTTTTTATATTAATTACATAATTGTAAAAATAATTATCTAAAAAAAACAAATATAACTGTACTACCGTATAAAATGCCAGAACAATTCCAGTAAGTTAGAAACTCGATAAAAAAAAGTGAGAGTAAAAAATTTAATTTGAAATTAGATTAATTATATATTACCTGAAAAGATATGTGATTATCCTTTGGATTAATCTCTTTCTTCTTCGGTAATTTCTCAGGATCCTCTGCTTGTAGCAAATGAATTCCGATCCCAAATCCAAATAACCTATTATTCAAAATTAATCACCATATACAAAAATCAAATAATAATAATAATAGAAAATGTGTTAATTACTACCATGCCCCATCAAAATCAAAAGATCCAGGCCTCCTTATTGGGAAGAAGCCAAGAACATTCTGGTAGAAATCCATGGATTGTTCCACTGATCTGCACACTAACGAGATGTGGTTAAGAGACTTTAGCTGCAAAGGATTTCCCATGCTTTCCTTCATTTTCTTCTAAGAGAATTGAATAATAATGTTATTCCTAAGAATCAAAAACCAAACTCAAGCTTGTGAATTTTTGAAGAAAAATTGAAGAAGAGAAGAGAAAAAAAATGCATGAAAGTGAATGATTCACGGAAGTAAAGTGACAGGGTGTTGGTGCTCTATATAGAACTTGAGATTGCACCAATCAGTGCCACGTGTCCGTATACTTTAAATGTACGTGTCAGATACGTATTTTGTTTTTGTCAGATCAGCTCCACGTTGCTGATTAGGATCATACGATACTGTTTAGGTAGGGTGGGCCACGTCAACTTCCATCTATATTTATTTATTTTCTATGAATAATAATTTATCTGTCAACAAATATTTCAATTATTATAAATGTTTCCAAGTCAGACAGATTTCCTTCT
>NC_029793.2:2071534-2072712 GCF_000816755.2 Arachis ipaensis | reverse complement strand
CGGTTTTTAGGGTCCAACCCGCCTCACTCTTCTGGAAGATCCGAAACCGGCCCTCTAGAAACTCCCAACCGACTTTCGAATTCGAACGTCCCCCTTATCTTACCCAAACAAGATAAGATAAGATAACCACCATCACCTATAAATAAAGGATCCAAGTCTCCCCAGGTATTCATTCATTCCTCACACTTTCTACCTCTTAGATCCATTCTGACTTGAGCGTCGGAGTGTCTTTTCAGGTACCACCCCATCGCTCCAGTCAAATAGTCCGACGTCCGCCTCGACCCGCAAGTTCCCGATCCATCTCTCAACCCGTACCGGAGACATCCAATACAATAGTCATTTTTATATATAATTTTGAGGGTTAAGTATGATTTTGGTCCTTAACGTAGAGGCCGAAAATTTATTTTGTCCTCATCCTTTTTTTCACTACAAAATGGTCCCAAATGTTTAACTTAGTTTTAAAATCGTCCTTCAAACGAAAATACCATTCCCCCTTATTCCCCAAAATCAACCAAAAAACAAAACAGATACTGAACTTTAACCAGAACCCACCACCTCACCACCATCATCATCATGGTCATCATCATCATCATTAGAAGAACAATGGATAATAAAATCATAAGAAGGAAGAAAAACAACAATGAATAATGAAATCATAAGAAGAAACATCAGAGGCACAGAGGCACAAGCAAATGCAGAAATAGAAGCAGAATGCAGAAGCAGTAAAACAACAACAACAATAAAACAACAACAACTAGAAAAATAACACCAACAACAACAATGGATAATGAAATCAGAATAATAACAAAAGTAAAACCAAAAGCAAAAGCAAAAACAAAAACAGAAGAAGAAGCAAAAGTAGAAACGGCGAGGAGTATCGACGACCGAACTAGGAAGAGGAGCAGAAACGGCGAGCGGCGACGGCAGCGCTAAGCGCGGTCTCCCTCTCCCTTCCGATCTCTCTCTTCTCCCTTTCTCCTCTGTTGCTCTCTGTTTCCCCTTCCGATCTCTTTCTTTTCCCTTGCTCTCTTTCTCCCTCCTCTTCATCCGTGTGTGTGGCGGTTTTCCCTTCCGTTCTCTCCATCACAGGCGGCGGCGCGGCGGCACTACCTTCCCTTCCCCCTTCTTCCCTCCCATTCCCCCATTCTTTTTCTCCCCCATTCTCTTTCTCTCTTTCG
>NC_029793.2:2067237-2071023 GCF_000816755.2 Arachis ipaensis | reverse complement strand
TTCTTTCTTTTTTTTTTCTTTTTATTTTATTTTATAATTTTTTAAAATTAGAAATAATTTGGTAATAAAAATAAAAAATTTGGTAAAAAAGATAATTTTAAAATAAACTGAAATTTTTGGGATCATTTTGTAACGAAAAAAAATTAGGGACGAAAAAAATTTTTGACCTCTACGTTAGGGACCAAAATCATACTTAACCATAATTTTAATGAAAGAAATATGTAAAAAATTTATAATTAATAATACACAACATATAAAATTAATTTTTTTAATATTTTTAATATATATAAGTTATATTTTTAACCGTTTTGATATATCCAACATAAATTTAAAGAAAGAATTTTTTCTTTTAATATCTAGTGGTACCTCTTTAACTTGTTTTTGCTGGGTAAGCAAGTGCTGTAGTTGTTGTTTGTAGTTTATTTGGACATTTCCCTCAATGTGCCAATAATTAAAAGAAGAGTAAAGTATTGTTTTTGTTTCAATGTTTGGGATAAGTTCTATTTGTATTTTTAATGTTTAAATCATCCTATTTGTATTTCTAATGTTTATAAAAGTTATTCAATGTTATCCTACTATCAATTAGACTAACAAATCAGATTATATTTTTCAATTATTCTCACTTGGATGTATTCATTTTCAATTAGGTCTCATTTGAATGTGTTCGATTTTAATATTATACCCACTATTTGTGTTTAGATTCAATTATGTCCCTAGAAAGGTGAATTATATAAATATTGTAAGAATTAGTTTCAATTTTTGATGAGCTATTTTTCGGAGTGGATCATCGATTTTATCCCAAACATTTGTATTCTAACTTCAAGAAGAGATTTTTAAAACTCAAACTAAAGCGTTCATGATGTGTAATTGACGGCAGGATAACATTGAATCACTTTTACGAACATTAGATATACAAATAGGATGATTTAAACGTTAGAGATATAAATAGAATTTACCCCAAACGTTAGGAACAAAAACAATACTTTACTCTTAAAAAAAGTAAATAGTAGTAAATATTTTAATTTGACATTTTTATTTAGACACTGGTTATTATTATATGAACCTTAAAAATATATGAACGTACATATTCTATATATGTCTGTGTTATCATTTTAAAAATTTGATGTGTTCACATGTTGATATTAGTATCCATATTGTGTTGAATGTCTATCTTTTTTGGACAACTAAATCAACTACCTCAACTCTAAAATAAGATGATAGTATAAATAAAATTATTTCAATATATATTAAATTTTTTTTCACTAGATAACTTTGACTGACAACTTAAGTAGATAACTTGTAATTTTATTAACAGAAAAACTCTGCATACAAGTCATTAGGGCTTGTATGCTTTACAAGTTAATTAACGAATAAACCTAAAAAATGCGATACAAGGTCTACGTTCTTCTTCTTCCTCTTCCTCTTCCTCTTCTTCTTTTCTTTCGTTTCTTGCCTTCTCTTTCTTCTTCTTCTTCTTCTTCTTGCTGCACGTTCTTCTTCCTCTTCCTCTTCTTCTTCTTTTCCTTCGTTTCTTGCTTTCTCTTTCTCGTTCTTCTTCTTCTTGCACGTTCTTCTTCCTCTTCCTCTTCTTCTTCTTTTCTTTCGTTTCTTACCTTCTCTTTCTCCTTCTACTTCTTCTTGCTGCACGTTCTTCTTCCTCTTTATGTTCTTCTTCTTCATTTACGTGCTTTTCTCTCTGTTTTCTTTCTTCGTTATTCTCAATTTCCATTGTTTTTTGACATCAAGCTCTGAAATCGTTTTTGAAGAAGAAGCAGCAGAAGATGAGGAGGAGAAAGAGAAAGAATTCTGAAATATGCATAAGGTGTACTTCAACGAATTTTGGGTGTATTTCTTAATCATTTGGGTGTATTTTTATAATCCTTTGGGTGTATTCCTGTAACCCTTTGGGTGTATTTCTATAATCGTTGGGGTGTATTTCTATAATTGTTTGGGTGTATTTCTGAAGTTCCATTATCTTCAAATTTGGCAAGAAAATTGTTTTTATGGAGGAAGAAGAAGAAGAGTCGTTCATAATGCATGGTGAGTAGCGCGCTTTGGAAACACGAAGTTGTTGAATAACATGCGTTTTATTTACTCTTGAATGTGGAAGTGTGTAATGCGTTAATTAAATGTAATGCGTGTATTTTGTAAGACTTGTAAGCCAAAAAGACTTGTATGTATAGCAGGTCTCTTTTATTAAAATTAAGTTGAAAGTTTCGAAAACGAGTTGTTAACCATTAACCATGCATCAAAATAACATTTATTATAAAAAGTATATCCGTAGCGGAATTGTTCTAAATAATATTGTTGAAGTTCAAATAATATAACATAAGAATTTGAGAAAGTATAAGGAACCAATAGAGTATATGTACAATATGTACAATGGAGTTTACACTTTGTTTGGATTTGATGAATTTGGACGAAAAGAAAACAGGAGAGAAGAAAATGGATAGAAAATATGATTTTTCTTCGTTTGGATCAAATGTGAAATTGGATGAAAAATACAAAAGTGCATGTCGGGCCCAACTTAAAGTTTTCTCCTCAAAATAGCGAAGAAAACTAATATTGGAATGGTAACTTAAGTAAAAATACAAATTTGCCCTTTCAATATAATTAAAAATACATTAAAAAATGTTGTCCTTTAAAATACATCAGAAAAAGATAAATTAAAAAAAATATTATTAACAAAAATAATACATTAAAATTCTGAAATACAATTAGAATCACTTTTTTTTGTTAAAAAATAATTTAAATACATTAATATATTATAATTTATATATAAAATAGATAAAGATGTTAATGTAATTTCACATTTTTTCTCTTTTTACTTTTTCTTCCATCCAAACAAAAAAAATTTCTCTAACTTTCTTTCCATTCATTTTCTCTCCATCCAAACAACATAAAAAAAAAATCAACTTTTCTTTTCATTTTCTTTTCTCTCATTTTCTTTCCTCCTATTTTATTTCCTTTCATTTTCCATCTTCCATCCAAACAAAGTGTTAAGGATGTTCGATTCAATATGATAACAGATGTTTATTATCCCTGGTATCCAGATAGTTATTCTGGATAGTATAGATGTATTATGTTTGAAAAATTAGTAGTATTTTATTCTGAATGTTTATTTTTTAACTCATATTAAACTAAATAAATAGTCCATTATATACATTATACAGATACTCCATTAGCTCCCTAACGAAATTCTAAGAATTTATATTACTGTAACTGTAAATTTGCGGATCAGATCGGATATCGGTCTACCCGCATAATTGAATATTTTCTTTCTAATCATATTTCTATGTAAAAAAAATTCAATAAAAATTTTTCTTTCACACTTTTAAACCTATTTATTTTTAAAATATTTTTAATCAATTTTTTTCTAAATAACAAAAATAAAATAAAATAATATATGAATAATAACTACTAACTAAAACATACAAACAAGTAAATATAATACTAAATATATATATTTACTTTTTTTAATTATTATTGTGCGAATCTGTGAATCTGCAGATGTAGAGCTGATATTCGCAATCCAATCCGTAAAGAGTGCAGATTGAATCGTATCTGCAATTTTTAAATCAGATGTCGATATTTACCACAAATTTAGGAATACGATCCGATCTATAGTTGAAAAGGGTCTTGTTTCTTTCGACCTTGAACGAATTGGTCGCTCCTACTTAATTAATTCAATGACTACATATATTTAAGATTATATTATCATAAAATTTGTCATTTAAAAAATTTAAATTAATAAAAAAATAAAATTAATAATTATATCTCTATTAT
>NC_029793.2:2062827-2066071 GCF_000816755.2 Arachis ipaensis | reverse complement strand
TATGAAGCTTCCACAACATAAATATAAGATAAAGTACATCTTAATAAAATAAAAAAGTTTAAAATGGTAATGTCTCCGTTGCCTCATTATTCACTGTTAGAAGTTAGGACAAACTGAGCACATAAACAGGATTAGTTTGTTTTAATAATTTTAAAAAGGTTAAAATGAATGAGTAGCTGACCCACAAAAATGAGATGGAGTTTTTTAATTTAAACTTGCTCTAAGAATTGAAGTAAATGTAAGTGAAAATATGAAACGTTACACAAATAAGTATAACATATGTGCAGCAATTCTCAACAGTCAAACACCACGTTTCATCTATAAAAAACATGCTTCTTGCTCAGTGCCAACAACTCAGCAGGGACGGACATAGAGGACAGGTGGAGGCCTCCCCCAATTCTTTTATTCAACAAGATCATATGGAATGCAATTGCAACCTTCGCCCTCGGAAACTGATAATGACAGAAACTAATAATGACATATTCCTAATATATTTACATGGCTTTATTATTACATATTCCTAATATTTACATTGTGTAATTAGAAGACATCGGGAGAGAAATGCCCTGGAAAGGGGTTGCTCTGTTGAGCTTGCTTCAAATGCATTGCCAAAGCATAGTTGTTCACTTCAAGAGTTTTGATCTGTTGTTGGTATTGAGAAGCTAACTGCTTCAACTGCTGCAACTCTTGGTTCTTTTGGTCATAGTCAGAAAATCGCTCATGTTGGATTCTAAATGCATTTTTGAAAGAATTCCTTTCCTTAATCAGCACCTGAATTTGCTCCTTTAGCATCAAATTGATCTCCTCCTGAACATTTGTTGCTTCAGCACGTACACGGGCACTTATTGATTTCTCCAGCGCTTCCAACATTGTAGCAGCTCGAGCTCTAGCATCATCAACACTGGTAGCAACCATCATTCCTCCTACGAAAAAGTCAACCCATTCTGCACCGTCTTTAGGAAGGTTGTCCACTGGCGGCAAGTTATCCGATGCAGAAGCAGCGGCACCTCCATCATCTGTATCCTCGTTAACTTCAACTTGTGGTTCTTCAGCATCAGTAGTCCCCAAGCAAAGTTCGTTCAGCCTCTTGATGGCAGCATCTAGATCATTGCCATTGCCACATTCCTCAAGTGCTCTCTCTAGAACCACCTCATCCATGTGAGGGAAAAAAGTTCGAAGGCGATCAATGAGAGAAGGAGGAGCGAATCGAATCGGTGATGATGAGTAACGTAGCTTCTTGGAGAGTGCCGGCGAAGAGGCAAGTTCGTCGAAGAAAGATCTCTTGATTCCGCACACGGCAGCAGACATCGTTCGAAATTCCGATCGTGCTTTCCCCGCTCGCTAATTCAGCTCCTCCAACAAGTAAAACAAATTAACTAAAAATTTTATTTATCAGAAGTTCTACAAAATTATCTCACAAGGGGTGTATTTATATAGATTCCTAACAAATTGGCTCAAAGAAAAGATAAGATAATATAATTTAATTTAAATTTTTTAAAAGATAAGATAACTAATTTAAATCAAATTTGATCTTATTGCATTAGATCAAATTTGATTTAAATTTAAAATCCTAAAGATATGATAATTAATTTAAATTGTAGTTAATTTTATTAGATTATATCATATTTGAAGTAAATTTAAAATTTTTAAAAATACTACTAAACAAATAAAAAATAAATCAAATTTTCTAAAAAATTTTAATAACAAAACAAATTAAAATAAAGGTTTAATAAATTTGAAAATTAATAATTAATTTGTGCTGGATTTGAAAAATTTTATTTATCAAAAGTTCTACAAATTATCTTTTTTAAAATTTAAATCAGATTTGATCTTAATGGATTAGATCAGATTTGAATTTAAATTTAAAATTTTTAAAAATACTACTAAATAAATAAAAAATTAATTTAGTCTGTTATTAACCAATAAATTATTGCATACATAAAATAAAATTCAAACTCTAGATATTTATTTAAATAGACGAGTTAGTTAATTATTCAACCAACCTAAATTAGATTCATTAAATAACATGTATCGCTTATTAATAATCACATATATATACCTAACATTTATGACTAATGATTCTCTTATAAGCATGGACATATATGATGGTGGATACAGAGTAGACAACCACAAAAAAAACTACGTACCTCTGATCACATTGCTTTTTCTTATGTTCTTTAATTTGTTGAAAGTGTGGACAAGTGGCTAAGATTTTATTTTTGGTTATTTTTGTTAATGTTTTAAATGTGAGGAGTATATAAAATTAGTTCCACATCAGCTATCAAAGAAAATATTTTTAAACATCTTTATATAAATAGTTCTCAAATATAATAGTATTATTTCAATACGCATGTAGCCATGGTTCATGAATAATAATTAATTAGGCATTCCTAATATATTTGTTATTTTCAGATCATCACCTAATAAATTACTGAATCACATACATGTGTCAGAATATTCTCTTTTTAATTTCTTCTAATTTTATTTTTTTAATTATATAGAACAGACAACTACTGCTATTATACATGCATGAAATGGATATAGGTACCAACAACAACAAGCGATATATATAGAGATTATCAATTTTAACTTTTGTTCAGATATATATTATTATATTCAAACAAAATGAGTATCAATTGAAAGTGATGATGATGAGTTGTTGTCATGTTTCTTAGTTAATTCTTAGTTTAACATATAATTAAATGTGTATTAATTAATTAATTAGTTACTTTTGTTTAGGGGTCTTTTTCATTCGTTAATAACTTAATAAATAGGCAGGCACTGGTTTTAGTTAAAATGAATTAATTAGGCATTCCTAATATATTTGTTATTTTCAGATCATCACCTAATAAATTACTGAATCACATACATGTGTCAGAATATTCTCTTTTTAATTTCTTCTAATTTTATTTTTTTAATTATATAGAACAGACAACTACTGCTATTATACATGCATGAAATGGATATAGGTACCAACAACAACAAGCGATATATATAGAGATTATCAATTTTAACTTTTGTTCAGATATATATTATTATATTCAAACAAAATGAGTATCAATTGAAAGTGATGATGATGAGTTGTTGTCATGTTTCTTAGTTAATTCTTAGTTTAACATATAATTAAATGTGTATTAATTAATTAAAATCAATTTAAATTAATAAATTAAATTTTAATTTTTTTAACTTAATAATTTTTTTTATAAAAAAGACTATAATATTCTTATTATAAAAAATAAAAAAT
>NC_029793.2:2055521-2060606 GCF_000816755.2 Arachis ipaensis | reverse complement strand
ACAACTATAGAAAAAAAAGAGTTAGAATTTAAAATTTTTAAAATTAATATATATAATAAGAGTATTTTAGTCATTTTCTATAATAGGAATATTATAGTTATTTTCTATAAAATTAATATTTGATTTATTATTTTTTTTTGTCAAATTAATTTATTTAGCCTAATTTTGATAAAAATAACACGATTTAATCGATTATATGTGTTAAATTTTAATTATTAAAAAATATCTTAAAAAAACGTTTTAGACGTCTTTATCTAAGTCACTCTTTATATATAACAAAAAAACTCTACATGCATGTAAAAATTACATGGATGTTATCCAAGTCCCTTCCATTCCACGCCCCACACACTCGTTTGTGTACACGTGCCTCATATAACGTATATAACATAATCCTTATTTTGCGTGATCAACATTTCTCAACGTAAACCTTTTCATACAACGTCAACCTTTTTCACGTTCTTCAACCTAATTAAATTCGTTGCTCTCCTTTATTCGCATTTTTCTTCTCTGCATTATCGATTTAGATTGACTTCAACGTAATTACCTTCGTTGTTCATCTTCTTCTTCGTTTTCTTCTTCGATTTGCACTTCTGAATTGGAACAATGAATGAATCAACTTCAAATCAGTTGAATGAGTGCGATTTGGATAATTCTTCTGAAACGTATCAATTTGACGAGGTTTGGACTATTGAATTTTGAATTTAATTCAATGGAATGAAATTGCTAATTTTATTTGAAGTGAATTGAATAATGGACTGGTGTGATCTATATATATCTGAATTGAATTGAATTAAATTGATAATATGTAACTGTGAGTGTGAGTAACTGTGACTAACTGTGAGTAACTTTTCGATTCGGTAAGTACTAAAGAGTTGATTCACCATGTGCATGTGTTCGGTTCGGTAAGCAAAAGGAGTCTAAAAAAATTAGACGAATATATTCTGTTTTGTTCCCTAAGCACTATATAATTTTTTTACCGTAATTAAGATTTCAGTTCACCATAATTAAGATTTCGGTTCACCATGCAGACCAGCTGTGTTGTGGATGAAAAATTTGTCCCAAAGGTGGGAATGATTTTCAAGACATTAGAAGAAGCTGGAAAGTTCTACAAATATTATTTCAAACTTGCTGGTTTTTCTACCAAAATAAGGAACACGACTCGAGACAGAGACAAGATTAAGAATCAACTAATTGTATGCTCCAGAGAGGGGAGGTGGAAATCAAAGATATCTCCAACTTTAAAGACAAACCCTTCAGCTGGGTTAAATTGTCCAGTCAGAATTTACGTACACATAATGAAGGATGTTAGTCTTTGGACAATTTCCAAAGTTGCTTTGAATCACTCACATCCTTGTTGTGCAGACCAGGCCGAGATGCTCAAACAACACAGGGAGCTTAGCATGTTCGTGCGTCGCACCATCGAAACCCACGAGGAAGCCAGAATCAGGCTGAGCAAAACTTACCAATCATTTGTGGCAACAGCTGGCAACCACCGTGAACTAGATTTTATAGAAAAAGACGTAAGAAATTACATCACAAGGGAAGTACGGAATATTTTCGAAGAAGACGATGCCAAAGAATTTAGGAAGTACCTAGTTAGAATGAAAGAGAAGAACCAAAATTTCTTCTTTGAGCTCAACCTTAAAGACGATCACTGCATTAAACATGCATTCTGGGCTGATGCAAGAAGTAGGACTGCATTTGATTATTTTGGAGACGTGGTTTCATTTGACACCACCTATAATACAAACAGGTATTTGATTCTTTCAAACATATTTTGGGTGTTCAGTGCATGTATATATTTCTATTCACCACCTTGTGTTTGTTATTTATGCAGGTACAATTTGGTTTTAGGTTCTTTTGTTGGCGTGAATCACCACGGCCAGCAGGGGCGGTGCTAGGTACAAGGAAAAGGGGGCAATGGCCCCCCCTAATTTTAATTTTTTACATGTAAATTATATGTAAATTTTAGTTTAGTCCCCCCTTAAAATTTTATTTTAGTCTTATTTTATTGTGTAAATATTTTTTGCCCCCTCTAATATTTCTTCTAGCTCCGCCCCTGACGGCCAGTCAACACTTGTTGGATGCACGCTGATGAAAAATGAGGACATCCAATCATTCAAATGGCTATTTGAGTGTTGGCTACGTGCATGGGAGGGAAGGCACCAAAATGTATTATTACTGATCAATGCGCATCGTTTCAAAGGGAAATTAAGCTGTGCATGCCAACAACAATTCACCGCTGGTGTATCTGGAACATCATGAAGAAGATCCCAAGCAAACTAAACGACTACAAGGGACATTGATATTGAACAAGAGATGAGCCATGTTATTTGAAACTCTACACAAAAGACACATTTGACAGAAATTGAAACGATTTCCTCACAAAGTATGGTCTTAGAGGCAACAAGTGGCTTTTAGGTAATTGAGATTTTAATTCGAATTATTTTTATACTATATTTTTTTCACAAAAGCATGCACTGTTTTCGGTTCACCAGACCTTATAGTTTCGGTTTGGTATGCAGAGCTGTACGAGAATCACCATATATGAATTCCGGTTTACTTGGATCACTACTTTTGGGTCGGGATGAGAAGCACGCAAAGGAACGAGAGTATGAATTCATTTTTCAACAAGTTCATCACACGGAATAGCTCCTTGAGCCAATTCGTGAAGCAATATGACAATTGCCTAGCAAGCAGAGAGCAAGCAGAGAGAGAATTCAATGCTGCAGATTTTCACACCGTGATACCGTGCACAACAAAATCAGCAATAGAGGCACAGTTTCAGCGTGTATATACCCATGAGAAGTTCAGGGAAGTTCAAGCTCAATTCAGAGGTAAAGTGAATTGTATCACAAGATCAATGCATTCCACCCTAGGTTTCACAACATATAAAGTCATAGAGCAGGTTTTCAACTCCACATTCAACAAGTTTGTCGTCACCTACGACGTAGTATCACGAGATGTAAAGTGCGATTGCTTGCTGTTTGAGTCTAGGGGCATATTGTACCGCCATTCGCTAAGCGTTCTAAGCTTTGAGCGAGTGGATAACCTGGCACTGAAATACATATTAGAACGCTGGAGCAAGAACATAAAGAAGATGCATACACACATCAAGAGCAGCCAAGATGAACCTCTACTGGAGCCAAGAAGTAAGAGATTTGACGAATTGGTGTTTCGGTCACACAATATATGTGAATTTGCATCTGTGTCTGAAGAGTTGATTGGAATTTTGCACCGAGCATTTGACAAGGTCATGGTGGAGATGGAAGAATATCAAGGAATAAGCAAAGGAAAAAAGTTTGTTAACCCACGAAAAAGTGACATTAAGCAATGTGAATGACCTTTAAAGCCCACCACGTGTCAAAATAAGAGGTCGGCCCAAGAACAGACTTGGATCAAACCTGGAAAAAAAGATCTCAAATGCCATGAAGAAAAAGAAAAAGACAGCTCCAACCGAGGTAAAATTGACTTGCTTTTAATTAGTTAAAAATTCAAATGTTCATTTTGCTAATACACAATTATGTCTTTTGTAGTTGAATCTTTTAGACTCCGGATCATCAATTCAGTCAAGCTCCACTCTTTACAATATACCAGATATGAATTATCCAAGAGAGGATTGTACAAGTTTTAGTTTTTATTAATGTAAATTTTTGTTCACCCATGAGCAAATTTCGGTTCACCATGGTTATAGCAGGTTTAATTTCTGAATGTTGATAGTCTTTAATGAATAGTCACTTTTTTAGTGAAATTCTATATTGATATATGCAGTTTTTCGATTCGTCTAGTGTATTAATTTCTAAGTTGAATAAGAGAGATTTTGAGAAGAATTAAAGGAGAGAGATAATTTTATTGAAAAAAATTTTTAAGAAGAAAAGATACAATTACTAATATTTTGTTTATCAATTACATTTCTATTAAAATTAGTAGTATAAAAAAAATATTTCAAATTTAATATTATGAAGAAAAAATAAAAAAAATTATATAAGGACTAGTTTGACTAATTTTTAAAATTTGAGGGATGAAAATGACTTACGTTTGGACTTTCAAGGACTATTTTGACTATAAATTTTTTTTTTACATGTCAAGTGATACGTGGCATGTTACGTGTATGCCACGTGTTACTGACCTGCTACGTGGCACTGACCTGCCACATGGCGTGTCACGTCATCGTCCAACTGACATAAAGATTAATTTGACTTATTTTTTATCTTTTAAGGACTAATTTGATTAAAAAAATCATTCGAAGACGAAAATGAAGATCGTGTAATCTTTTGGGGACGAATTTGAGTATTAACCCTCCTATTTGTTGTGGTATAAATTAAACCTCTTTAAAATAAGAAGATTAGTAAAGCTATAAAGTAACAAATTAAATAAATATTTGATCCTTATAATTATTAACGGCAATCTCAGAGATGATTATGAATTGAAATTTTGCTTTATTTTTTGTTGTTTAGTATTTCTTGTACTTTATTGTTCTACCTTACTACCTTACTGTATTGAGCTTTTTTATTTTAAAAAATACTAAAAAAATACTATTTTGACACTAACGTTTTGCCAATAAATTAATACATTTTTTCTTTAGTTTGTTAATAGAAAAATAATTTAAATACATAGTTAATTAATAATAATTATATTTTTATACAGATTTTAGAAGTACTTGGTATATAAATAGTGTTTTCTGTAAATTAAATATCAAATATATAAAGTAACATTTCTAAACCAAATTTTGCAGGTTAAGTTCGTCAAAAACTTTGATATGATACCAATTAATAACATAAAATTAAACAATATAATAAGTAACTCGAAAAGACCGTGATGAGTTTTAGAATTTCATTTAAAAGTTAAAATTTTGTATGCCGGAATTACTATAATTTTTTTGTTTAAAAAATTTGAATCATTTTGTAAAATCTTTGTAAAGTTAAAAGCATTTGAATTTACATTAATGTTAATCATAATTTTTGTTAAAAAAATATATGCATAAAAAGATAAAGCTAATTAAGTGTATTGCATATTTAATTAATTTGTTTTTAAAAAAATTAATAAAAAACAGAAGAGTTAGTATTAATTTTTTTTTTCACACAA
>NC_029793.2:2045236-2055483 GCF_000816755.2 Arachis ipaensis | reverse complement strand
TTTAAAATATATTATTTTAAATAAAATATATTATTTAAAAAATATTTAAAATTGATTATTTTGCATTAATAATATTATTAAAAATATATTATTCATTTTTGTCAAATAATATGACCAAAAAAATTTACATAATAGAATTTACTAAATAAATATATTTATTTATTTTTATATTACATGCAAAATAAAGAACTAATGTTAAAAAAAATACAATTTGGTTTAAATTTTTTTATTTGAAATTGGTTTTTTTCAAGTGATTTAATTTAAATTGTGCAATTTAAAAAATACATCAGGAGGGAAATGCCCTGGAAATGGATTGTTCGATCTGCTGAGTTTACTTCAAATGCATTGTCAAAGGACTTGCCATTTACTACTAATGCGTGTAGTTTTATAAGGATAGACAGTTATTTTAAAATTACGAAATAAGTTACGAGAAATTTAGAAGAAGATGATAAAATTAACAAAGTTATATTAGAATACATGTTATCATGAAAGAATTTAAATCAAACAATTATTCCAAAACATTTTTCTAATAGATTAGAAAAATGTGAGTCTAGTGTGAAACAAAGATAAAATTGTTATTGATCTCAAAAGTTCTGATCTGTTTCTGGTATTGAGATACTAACTGCTTCAACTATTGTAACTCTTGGCTGTCCTACTTGGTCTTGTTCTCACATTAATTCCACATATGATTTAATTATCTAAAAAGATTTTAATTATTTATTTGGATTAACTTTATAGAACCTAAATGATTTCACTTCTATTATTATATCTAATTTATCTTATCAATGAAACGATTATCTAAATGATCTAAGTGCGATTATCTTATCAAGGATTAATTATGTTTTATTTTTGAAAAAATATAAAGAAACAATGGTAATGGTGAATAATATAAATAATGAATTAAAAAAATTAATTTAAAATTTAAAATTAAATTATTAATTATTTATTTAATTTCAAATATTAAAATTTTAAAAATTAAGATTAAGAATTAAATACATTCACATTATTTACGATTACTTTTAATCTCATCATAACCTCTCAATATCCGCTACACACCTAAAATTCATTGTCGTCAATCTCCAGTCTATGGCAAAAACACTGCAGCCAGGGCACCTTTCATGTCCAACACAGAAGACAGAACACCCAAACATGACTTTATGCCTCTATTGTTCTTCCCTTTCCTCTCTCTCGTCAACATCGTTGTTCTTAATCCAACCACCAAATCCAAAACCTCCCTTAAACTTATTCATGTCACCTTACAACAACACCAACACCCAAAACAAGAAGCATCCATGTCTTCCTCCAAACCCCGCGCCACTGCACCCCCTCCCCCAGCCGTACCAACGCTGCCTTAACTTCCTATTGACATCGCCGAAGCCTTACCTTGCGCCGCTATCTCTACGTAGCAAAGGCATATCCCTCCGCATCCGCATCCATGTATGCCTTTGCCGTTGTACTCCCCGGCCCATGCCGACGCCACCACAGTCCCCCGCTGACACCGTCACCGATGCCTTTCCCCTCACGTGTCTGTTGATTTGGAGGATGAACAATCTAACAAGGTAAGCAGCGAAAGTTCATGCATTGATAACGAATAATATGCCGGTTGTTCAGTTACTAGGTTGATGGATGGTTATTGTATTTCTTACGAGAATGGTTAGTTTAAGTAAATACAAATAAAACATGCTGAATATTCAATTCAGTAGGTATGTAAATGATTATTTTAATTCTTAATTGAATGGTTATTTTGTTTGATTCGGTGATGTTTGGTGAGAGAGAGATTGATGTCAATGAAGGGGATGGTTGATGAAGACGCAGCGGCAGAGAGTTTGGAGAAGAAGATGTTGATTTGGTAAATTAGGGTAGAGGAGATGGGTTAAAATTTTGGAATAACTGAATGAGATTTTTTGTTTGAGTACTTCAAGTGGTATTTTTTTTACCTTCATTAGGCTAAATTTTCATCTCATTGTTCAGATTCTCCGTTGTCTACCTAACAAAATTCTAGGGAGACAATGAAGAATTTAAACAATTTGAACAATGGGCTGCAGATTTAGCTCAATACATGTAAAAAAATAAAAACACTCCACAAATTACCTGAATAAAAAATTCACTTAGTTCTTCCAAAAAAATAACCATCACAAACCTTAATTTACCAAAGCATTTCACTCCAATACCCTCTTTTTCTTCCAACCGGCTGCCACCCACACTTTCATCAATAATCATCCTACTTCACTGTCACTGCTTGGCTTGCCACAGCCGCCATCGGCGTCGCTCACACCTAGTAAAAATAACCATCCACTCAGGATAAAAATAATCATATGCATATCTAATGAATTGAACATCCAACATATTTTAATGAGTATTTACCCATTTTGGTCCTCGAAGAATTTTGGACCAAACACTTTAGTCCCTAATTAAAATTAATTATTCGATTGGTCCCTAACAATTAACTCCCTAGTGCAAGGGTCGCTCCGAGTAGCAGCGGCACGGTCCCTCTTGAGATAGAGACGACCGGGGGAGGTCCCGACGTGGCGATAGTCGAGAACCCTCGTAAGCGGAAAACGACCTCCAGTCTTGAAGGGTCGCTAACTGTTATGGAGAAAAACTTTGATGCTGGGGGTTTGATCAACTCGTAGCTTATGCTGGGCACTGATGGGTTCTTCCACGATGGGGATCTTGGCGCCCAGGCCAGGTGGATCTACCGGTGTATGCTGAGAGCAGCGACCATAGCAAGGAGGGCGGAACCCATCTTGACCCAAGCCGGGGCGCTGGATGGGAAGTACCGTCAGTTATTGCGAGAGGTCGAGAGCCTGAGGTCCAAGGTTAGGGTCTTGAAAGAGAAATTAGCCGAGTCGGAGGGAAAATTAAAAACCTCCGATGAGGCAGTGGCCCGCATTACCGACCAGGAGATGACCTTGGAGAGTCAGCTTAACTCTGCTCATGGTGAAACCATTGCGGCCCAGGCTAAGGTTGCTGCCTTAGAGGCCAAGGTTGAGGAGGCCGCGAAGTCGGTGAAGGATGCAAAGGATGAGGTCGCGGGGCTGAAGGGGGAGGTTGCTGGTTTGAAGAAAAAGAACAAGGAGACGGTGCAGAATGCTCGTGAAGTGATCTCCGGGACCGAGGAGGCGATTGATAAACCACTATTTTATGGTTTATTTTGTATTGGATTGAGTGGATTTTATCCACTATTCTCACACTTATTCATATAATTCGCATGTTTTACATTTTCCTTCCTAATTTTGTGCTATGATTGAAAATATGCTTCTTTGGCCTTAAATTTGCTAATTTTAATCCTCTCTTATTACCATTCGATGCCGTGATATGTGTGTTAAGTGTTTTCGGAGTTTACATGGCAAGAATGGCCTAGAGGATGGAAAAGGAGCATGCAAAAGTAGAAGGAACACAAGAAATTAAGGATTTCAGAATCTAGCAGTGACGCGAACGCATGGACGACGCGTACGCGTGACCAATAGATAACCAAATGACGTGCACGCGTGGCTGACGCCTACGCGTGGCCAGTGAAATTTCCAAGTGACGCGTACGCGTGGCCGAACGCGTACGTGTGACAAAGTGCCACGTCATGTAGATATCAGAACTCACTAGGGGCGATTTCTGGGTTATTTTTGGCCCAGTTTCAAGCCCAAAAATGCACTTTAGAAGCTAAAGAGTGGAGCTGGAGGGTAAATGAATCATTCACTTTTCATTATTCATAATTTTAGGTTTTAGATGTAGAATTCTAGAGAGCTCTCCTCTCTCTAGGTTTTAGGGTTTTTAGGTTTATTTCTTCTAAATTTCAGATTTCTACCTTGCTTTAATTTAGGTTTCTTCTACTTTTATTTGTTCTATTACTTTAGTTTATCTACTTCTCTTATTGATTCCTTTATTTTGCTAATTTAGTTTATGAGTTCATGTGTTACTCTCAATTTTCATTAATCCAATTTATGTTTCATGTTTCTTACTATTCAATTATTTTGTTATTGTTATTCCTTTGCTTTGGTTAGTCTTAGATTTTGCTATGTCTTGTTAGTATTCTATGCTTTTATTTTATGCCTTCCAAGTGTTTGATGAAATGCTTAGTTCGATTTTAAATTAGATTTTTATATTCTTAACTTGGATTGATCAATTAGAGACTCTTGAGTTATAAAAATTCTTTGGTTGATTGGTAATAGAAGATTGCCGGTTAGCTTGAACTTCACCAATGCTAGTCTCTCACTTTGAGTTGACTAGAACTTGTGAACTCAAGTTGATTGTATGCACTTGACCTTCCTCCATTGGTTAGAGGTTAACTAAGTGAAGGCAATTCAAAATTACCATCACAATTGACAATGATAATGAGGATAAGACTTCTAATTCTCTTTCCTTGCTAAGAGCTTTCTCAATTATTAGTTTATTTTCTTGTTATTTACATTCCTTGCTTATTAAAATCGATCAAAGCCCAGGTCAAGCTCCTTTCTCCCGACTTCGACACCTCCGCCATTGGAGCTTTTAAAACTATTCGGGATGGGCAGATTAACAATATCCCGAAGAAGTGATGTATATTTACTTTGTGATTTCTTACTTTGAACTTTTTGGTAGTTTGAGTGAACTTGTTTACCGCTTTGTTCGATCTTGGTAATTATCGACTTGTTTACCGTTTTGTATTGACATTGGTAATTTGAGTTGTTTACCGTTTTGTTGTGAATTAACAAAGCCGGTTCGTGGCTTTCATGATTAAGAGTTCAAGTTATGGCTTTTACTTTGGTAACCGTTTAGTGTAGCGTTCACGATATCATTGGCTTCCGGGGTGATCAGTCCCGTGAGGCCGTAATTGTGCCGAACTGGTTAGTTGACAAACTAAATAAAGATAAAGATAAAAATGGGAATTAAAATGAAAAAGAGAAAAATTGAGACATGTTAAGTAATGACAAAAATTAACAATGTAATTCAACATGAAGTAAAACGGGTGTTATTGAATCAGGGAAACGGGTGGTCGTCACGGATTGTCGTGGATTCTAAGGGTAGAACTTTGTCAAATTTGCCACATTCCATGTTTGGGGCGCCTCTTTCCCGTCCAGACGTTCCAACTTGTAAGCTCCATTGCCGACCACTTCCTTTACTCGATATGGACCTTCCCAATTAGCCGCTAGCTTCCCTTCTCCTGGGGTTGGGAGGCCTACGTCGTTGCATCGTAGGACCAGGTTGTTTGGTTCAAAATTCCTTTTAAGCACTTTGGCGTTGTACCATAGGGCAATCCTCTGCTTTAACGCTGTTTTCGAAAAGTGGGTCATCTCCCTAGTCTCGTCAACCAGATCCTTCTTGACTGCTTCCTCCACTCCGCCAAGGAGTAGTCGTGGGCTCGGCTCTCCCACTTCCACAAGGATCACCGCATCGACCCCGTAGGTAAGCCGGAAAGGCATCTCCCCGGTGGAGGATTGTGGTGTTGTCCTGTACGACCATAAAACTGACATGAGTTCGTCAGCCCATGCTCCTTTCTTCTGGTCAAGTCGTTTCTTAAGGCATTGGAGGATGACTTTATTAGCTGCTTCCACTTGGCCATTGGTCTGCGGGTGCTCTACCGACGAGAACCACTGTTTTATCCCTAGGCCTATAAAGAATTCCCCAAACTTCTTGTTCGTGAATTGCATCCCATTGTCCGATATCATGGACTCTGGGATTCCGAATCTGGAAATTACCTGTCTCCACATGAACTTACAGCAATTTGCGGATGAAACGCTAGCCATCGGTTCTTCTTCGACCCACTTTGTGTAGTAATCGATGGCCACGATAAGGTATTTAACCTGTCCAGGGCCTACCGGGAAGGGTCCCTAAAGGTTAATCCCCCATTGGCTGAAAGGTCACGAGGCCATTAGTAACCTTAACTCAGCTGCTGGGGTCCTATGAAAGTTAGCGTTCTCTTGGCACTTCTTGCATCTCTTGACGAATTCTTGGGAGTCCGACATCATCGAGGGCCAAAAGTAACTGGCTCTAACGAGCTTCCGGGCCAAAGCCTTTCCCCTGATATGGAGGCTGCAACACTCCTCATGGACTTCCCTTAACACGTAGTCCGTCTGGTCGGAGCGTAGGCATTTTAAGAGGGGTTGATTCAGTCCTCTCTTGAATAGCTGGCCCTGTACTATTACGTACTTTGCCGCCTCCCTCATTAACGCTTTTGCAGCCTTGTGGTCATCAGGAAGCTTGCCGTTTTTCAAGAAGTCGGTGATTGGGTCAATCCATGAGGGAACGACGTCTGCTCGGGTCGCACACATGGCGACTGTAGGTTCTTTCACCAATCCTTGGATCAAGGATTGGTTTCCCGTTCCTGACTTTGTGCTAGCAAGTTTCGATAGGAGGTCGGCTCGGGTATTCCTTTCCCTTGGAACGTGCTGCACTACGACCTCGTCGAATTCTTCACTCAAATTTTTTACCCTTTCCAAGAATTTTTGCAGCAGGGAGTCCCTGGCTTGGTATGTTCCATTGATTTGGGACGTGACGACTTGGGAGTCGCTGTTCACTTCCACTCTAGTCACCCCGACTTCTTTTGCTAAGAGCAAGCCACCAATTAGAGCTTCATATTCTTCTTGGTTGTTAGAGACCTGGAACCCGAACTTGATGGACTGCTCGTATACCATTCCGGTTGGGCTCTATAGGATTATCCTCACTCCCCCGAACGTTTGGTTGGAAGCTCCGTCCACATGGAGTTTTCACCGCATGTTCGGGATCTCGTGAGGGTCTCCAGTCACTTCTATCAGGAAATCGGCCATTGCCTGAGCTTTAATTGCGTGTCGGGGCTCGTATTGCAGATCATACTGAGACTGCTTGACTGCCCAAGTCATCATCCGTCCCGCCAGGTCGGGTTTTTGTAAGACTTGGCAGATTGCTTGATCTGTCCTGACGATTATCCGATGTCCCTGGAAGTATTGCCGCAACCTTTGGGACGAGGTCAAGAGCGCATACGCTAGCTTTTCCAGTTTACTGTATCTTAACTCTGCCCCTTGCAGTGCTTTGCTAACAAAGTAGACCGACTGTTGGATTTTTTCCCTCTTCTCGTACCAGAACGGATGCCAAGGCTTCGTTCGTTATTGCCAAGTACAGAAACAGTATCTCCCCATCCTTAGGCTTGCCGAGAACTGAGGGTGCCGAGAGTATACTCTTGAAGTGGTTGAATGCCTCTTCTCACGCTGGAGTCCACTCGAAAGCTATTCCTTTTTTCATCAAGCTGAAGAATGGGTGGGCTTTGGCCGCTGATGCACCGAGAAAACAGGATAGGGCCGTGAGTCTCTCGGCTAATCTCAGCACGTCTTTGATGCATCCTGGGCTAGTCATTCGCAAAATTGCCTTGCACTTCTCAGGGTTGGCTTCAAATCCTCTATGGGTTATCATGAAACCCAGGAACTTCCTGGCCTCCATGGCAAAAGTGCATTTGAGGGGGTTAAGCCTCATATTGTGTCGTCGGAGGGACGCGAACATGGTTTTTAGGTCGTCAACTAGGTCTTCTGATTGGCTGGTCTTTACCAGGATGTCATCCACGTACACCTCTATCGACTTCCCTATAAGGTCGCTGAAAACTTTGCTCATCAGCCTTTGATAGGTCACTCCCACATTCTTTAATCCAAACGGCAATACCCTGTAGCAGTACGTACCACCTGGCGTTATAAACGCCGTTTTCTCCTCATCAGGACGGTGCATCGGTATCTGGTTATAGCCAGAATACGTATCCATGAAGCTCAGAAAATGATATCCCGAGGGCGCGTCAACCAAAGCATCAATGTTGGGAAGGAGGAAGGAGTCCTTAGGGCATGCCTTGTTGAGGTCTGAGTGGTCCACGCACATCCTTCACTTCTCGTTGGCCTTCTTAACTAGGACTACGTTTAACAGCCAAGTCGAGTAGTTTAACTCCCGGATGAACCCTGCTTCTAGTAAGCTGGCCGTCTGCTTGGCCACCTTGTTGGCTCTCTCCTGGGACATCTTCCTTCGTCTTTGGGCTACAGGCTTGGTATCTGTCTTCACGGCCAGACAATGCGACATGAATTGGGGGTCGATCCCCGGTATGTTGGCTGGTGTCCAAGCAAACAAGTCGCCATTTGCTCAAATCATCTCTATTAGAGGCTCTTTCAGGTTGTGGGGGAGGTTTCTGTTCACGAAGGTGAACTTTTCCAAATCTCCTTCAGGCTCTGGTCTTGGTTTGTCGTCAACCCTAGCGTCTAGGTCGGCTAGGAAGATCCCAGACGCCTCCTTTGACTTCTTCCTTAAGGAGAGGCTAGCATTGTCACACGCGACTGTCGTTTCCAGGTCTCCCCTGATGGACCCTACCGATCCATCGTCGGCTACAAACTTCATGATTAGCAGCTTGGTACATATTACCACACAGAACTCATTGATTATTTTCCTCCCCAAGATAAAGTTGTATGCTGTGGAGTCCCTCAGAACGACGAACTCCGCCATAAGTGACCTCTTTCCTTGGCCTCCTCCTATGGAGATCGGGAGGAAGACTATCCCGTCTGGCTTTATAAAATTATCTCCCAGGCCGACTACCCCGTGCTGATGAGTTCTTAGGTCAGTTTCTCAGAGGCCCAGAGCGTCAAACACGTTTCGGAACATAATGTTGGAGTTGGCGCTGGTGTCAACGAGAATCCGCTTAACCAGACCTGTTCCTACTCTTGACGTGATTACCATAGGAGGGTTCTCTGGTATGTCGTGGAACCATTGGTCCTCCGGTCCGAATGATATTGCTGAGGTTCCTCTGGGGGAGGGTTCATGGTTAGCTGATGATACGGCCAGGACCTTAGCATCTTTCTTCGCTGCCGACTTCGATCTCGGTGCCACATCTCTCCCGATTACGACATTCACGACAGTGAGGCCGCAGTCATTATTTTCTTCAGGCTCTTGCCTTGGCTTTATAGCACGGGTTCTGTCGTCGTCAAATCGGTCGCGCTCTCGCCTCCTAGGTTCTCTTATGAACTATGAGAACTCTGTCAGTTTGACTTCACGAATTGCTTTCTCCAAAACGTCCTTCAAGTCAAAGCAATCTTGGGTTTTATGGCCAAAATCTTTGTGGTAGTCACAGCAGAGATTCTTGTTTCCGCCAGTTTTGTCTTTAAGCTAGCGAGGCTTTGACAGGATGTCTTTGTTGGCTATCTGCTGTTACACCTCAACAATCGGGGCTGTTAGGGGGGTATAGGTCGTGAAACTTTCCTACTCGTACGTTCACGGGAGGAAGCCAAGGAGGCCCCCCTACTAGCTCGATGAGCGTTCTCCTCTACGTGCGGTTCGCTTCCCTCTTGCCCTTTCACTGGACCCAAAAGAAAATCCATTCACGCCAAGAATCCCCATAGACGGCGCCAATATTCGGGGAGTCGGTTCCTGAATGGGTCAGAGACACAATGTGTGTGATGTTGAGAGAGGACCTGGATCTGAGTAACTGGTGCATGGGTGGATTTCCCGGACTGACGTTGGAGAGAGAGGAGTGGAGTTTCACGATCTCCCGGGTTGTTGGAGTGATGAGAGGAGGAGTCACCTGCAAAAGGGACTCCAACGCTCAAGTCAGAATCCGTACCAGGTGGCAGAAAAAATGAGGGTTAGGTGCGTACCTCGGGAGAGGGGGTAGGACCCTCCCCTTATATAGTCTACACCTAAGGCGGATCCCACAGGAGCAGGACCGCCTTCCAAAAAACTTTCTTTCCCCAGTTGTCATATACCTCGTTGGAGAAGAAGAGGTGTGCTGAATTTTCTCCCGATTTGGATTTGGCATACTCGTCGAGCTGTCCATTCAGACCGAGACAAAAGACCAACTAGGTCGGACCGAAACATTATCCATTACTAAAAAGACTTGACATAAGAATAATATTAAAGAATTTTAGATCCTTTAATTATCTTAGTCCTTACTTAATTTAACATGGTTTAAGATATTAATATCTTGTAACACTGTTTTAAAAATTTTAATTATTGTTCAGTAATAGATGTAGACACATCTCTGCTGAATTAATATTTTGTTATTTATTGCCTTTTTATTTTACTTAATTTGTTTTATTCATTTAATCTTATTTTGCTTTATTACTTCAATTATTTAAAAGCTAACGGCTCAACATGCATGAGTTAACCGTTTTTCTATTATTTGTAAGAGTTAATTTTTATTTTTATTTTTACAATGACAAAATTAATAAAATAATTTAAAAGTTAAGAATAAAAAATGTTTAATAATAAATATAAAATTTTATAAATTATTTAAGTTTTTAGATTTTATAAAATTCATAAATTTAAATTAAATACGATAT
>NC_029793.2:2034661-2045042 GCF_000816755.2 Arachis ipaensis | reverse complement strand
ATTTTTAACTTACAAATAAAATAATATTAAATTTTAAAACAATTTTAATTTGAAAATAGAGTTAAGATTGAACTTAAATTCTACCCTATTTTTTTCATTGTCAATATTAGTTTGGATGAAGACATCACAATCCAACCAGTGCCATTTGCTCAAATCTATCTAAATCATTCATCAAGTCATACCCCATCCCTTGCTCTAGTTTCTTATCCAACATACACTTTAACATCTAGTAGTGGATTAAAAAATTTTATAAGAAAGAATCAAATTAAATATAAAATAAATTAAAATATAATATATTAAAAAATCAATATAATAAAATATAATTTATAATATATAAATAAAAAATATAATTAATTATTATATAAAAAACAATATTTAACTATATACTTTAGAATTTTGAAATTTTAAAATTTATTTTATGATATTTTTTATAATTAAAAAAGTCTAGTCAGTTATTACCATTATCATAGAAAGAGTCAAAATATTTTTTATATAATTTTTTTGCATTAATCCAAATCTATTTTTTAAATAATTTTTTAATTATTTATATATTTATACGATTTTATCCTTTTTAAACATATTTATACGCTTTCATTATTATTTACATAATAATGACATTAATCCTTTTTTGTTATAAATATATTAGATTATTATTAGATCGAATTAGATGTATAAATCTACAAAAATCTCATTAATTAAAAACTAATTTCTGGTAGTTAATTTTAACCAATATTTTTTTAAAAAAAATTATTTTTATATTCGCAAACTCATTATTTTTCACATTTTTTTATTTTTCTTTTCAATACCACAACTACATTCATTGTCATTGCTTTTTTTTTTTACCATCATAAATCTTAATTTTTAAATTTTAAATTCAAAAAATAAATCTTATATATATGAGTCTCTACCTTTGTTTAGTTATAACTAACTTATAATAGAAGGAATGTTAGTTAAGTGGGAAACTAATTATAACCAACTTAACTAACTTCTAACACAGCTAATCTAATAATACCAGAGACAATATATCTCTGCCATTAATATTAATAATGTATACCATAATTCAACCAAACATATCAGAATAGGATTAATCTCTACATATAAGTGTTTTGCGCTTACAAAATTTACAAGTCTGAAGGGAACGAAATTCCATAAATACGCTGCTTATGTTACGGACCTCTTTAATAGACTTTTAAATCAATCCAAATTAATTAATGTGTGAATATATAACTTCCATTTTTTTAAAGATTTTGTTTCTTTTTTCAAGTTTCTTGCCAAATTTGTTCGATCTCCTTTGTGCGTTCTCTCTTTGCCTTCGATCTCCTTCTGTTTTTTTCGATTTTCATGGTTTCCGAAATTAAGCTTTGAAATTCTTTTGAAGATAATTGAACTTCAAAAATACACCCATCAAACGATTACAGAAATACACCCAAACGATTATAGAAATACACCCAAAGGATTACAGAAATACACCCAAAAGATTACAGAAATAAACCTAAATGATTTAAGAAATACATCCAATATTAGAGGGGAGACAGTATATTTCTTCTTGAAATCTTTTAATGTTTTGTTGGTTAAGGATGAGGCACATGGCAGAGACAATCTAGAAAAAAAAACCTAGAAGAATAGTAAAACAATACTTTGAATAATATTTCTTCGTTTTTTCTGGTAATTTTTTTATGGAGATTTGTATCTTTTCTTCTTAATTTCTTCTACTCTTCGTAGAATCGTAGTTTGTTTCGAATGTCGCTTGAATCTTGATGGTTTGCGTTTTGATTGAGGAAGAAGAGGAAGAGTGCGGCATAATGAACGTGTTGTAAGGTGCGTGCGTTGGACGCTCAATTTAAAAAAGTGGTGCGCATGTTTTTTTCTTGAACTTGAACCAACTTGTATAGCTTATAAACCAAAAATACTTGTATGTGTAACAGACCTCATCAGAATAATACAAGATAAATCCAAAGAATTTAATTAATTTAATATTATTAAAGATAATCTTTATGAATTCATATATACCAAATTAAACTCTCTCAAAATGAATTTAACTAGGTTACTTTGTCCCTATATATATATATACACGCGACTGTGTGTCATGAAATTTAGTACCATTTTAATTAAAATCAGTCGCCTACTTATTAAGTTATTAACGAATGAAAAAGACCTCTAAATAAAAGTAACTAATTAATTAATACACATTTAATTATATGTTAAACTAATAATTAACTAAGAAATATGACAACAACTCATCATCATCACTTTCAAATTGATCATTTTATTTGAATATAATAATATATATCCGACCAAAAGTTAACATTGATAATCTATATATATCGCTTAGCTTGTTGGTACCTATATCCACTTCATCATGCATGTGTACAATAGTAGTAGTTGTCTGTTCTATTGTATATAATAAAAAAATAAAATCAGAAGAAATTAAAAAGAGAGAATATTGTGACACATGTATGTGATTCAGTCATTTATTAGGTGATGATCTGAAATTAACTTAAATATTAGGAATGCCTAATTAATTATTATTCATGAATCATGACGACATGCGTGTTGAAATAATGCTATTATATTTAATACCTGAAAAGCTCTATTACTTCACAAAAGAACAATGAACAATTCAGACTAAGTGTTGGTGATAAAAGACATACATTCTTATTTAAATTTGGTTAGAAATATAATTATTAATATATTTTTTTATTAATTTAAATTTTAAGATAAATAATTTTATAATATAATATTAAAAATTTTATGGTATCTAATATTTTTATTACTGTTCATATCCTATTCTAAAGCATCTGTCAAATCTAAAATAGAAAAAATTCAAAAGGCAGTTATCGAATAACCTACCTCCTAAAAAGTCAGACAGAATGTTACAAAATGATAACTCTCCTAAAAGAGTTATAACAAATTTTTATTATCTCTTACCTACTTTTAAAAGAGAGATCTCAACAATTCTTAGATAAAGAGGACGGTTATCTGACACCAGATTCGATGGTCCCAGAACGTTTGGACCATTAAATGGTCCCATAACAAAACATATTTTTTAAGTTTTTTTAATAACTGCTAAATAATCTTTTTTAATTTTAATTACAAATTAACCTCATATATTTTATTTAATTATAAAAATTATTTTTTATTATATAAATTATTATTTTATCATTCATCTATTATGTTTATTAACAATAAAAAACAAAAACAAAAAAAATGTTCTTTTAGGATTTTTTGTGCTTTGGTAGGGTTCTGTGAATCTGCTAGAGTTTTTTGTGATTCTTAAATTTTCTTCAATCAGTAAGTCATAAGCACAAATCATTGTGAGGATCTTCTTTTCTTTGATTCTTCTATCTTCTTCTACACAAATTCTACATGGCAGTAAGGGAGGTGCGTGGAACTCAAAATCCTAATTCTCCAGGAGAAGAAGTGGAAGAGATCGTGAACCTTGAAGTGAAAGATGTGAGGGAAGGGATTGAAACTTGTGCAAAAAGTTTGATAGGGAGATTAATGGCGGATAAGGAATTTAGTAGTGGTACAATGGAGGGTGCTTTTACTGCAATTTGGAATTATCTAGAGGGATTCCGAGTTAAATCACACGGAGAGAATATTTTTCAATTTTTTTTAATAAAAAAGCTGATGTTATCCGGGTGGAAAGGGGGTCTCCATGGTTGTTCAGACAATTTATGATACATTTAAAACGGTGGAGTCCTAATATGAAGGTGGAAGAAGAGGACTATACAAGAATTTCAGTATGGATTTAAATGTGGGGAATGCCATAATTTTGCAAAATCAGAACAACAGCGATGAGGATAGGGCAGAGATTGGGGGAGGTAGTGGAGGTGGATTCCTTCTTGATGAGAGGGAAGGGGGATAGGATTATGAAAGTGAGAGTCAACTTAGATGTAACGAGAACTCGTTGACAGTCAATTAAGGTATCAAGCCTTGACAAAATTGTGTTTGAAATCATGCTGAAGTACGAGAAAATTGGGATTTACTGTGGCTTCTGTGGACACATTGGACATGAAACTAGAAACTATGCTAATTATTTGGAGATCTCAGAAATAAACCAAGAAGTGGAAGAGAGATGGAATAAGGAGTTAAGGGCATATCAACTTGGCTAGAGAATTGATGAAACTAAGGAGAATGCATACCCTAATCATAGAAGAAAGGAAGTCAGGTCAATTCACCCAGATAGTAAGTCTACACCAGTGAGCCTATTGAAGAGTTTTTCTTAACTATCACTATCCAATCCAAAATATACTTCTTTCTCTCACAATAACATAGCCCCAAAAGAACACACAAATCCACCACCTATACACAATTCCTATAACACCACAAAGCAGAATCATAACATGAAAAATCTACCACTGCTATCTGGTACTGAAGCTAACCAGATCCTAGGAGAAATTGGGGGAGAGCTGAAAATAGGAGGAATATGAAGCTTTCAACTAGGAACCAATGATAAAAGTTTAGAAAGGTGCAAGAAGAAACAGAAAATCAAACAGCTAGCAAGAAGGATGGAGGTGAGGAATTCTATTGAACCAATCATTGGAGCAAAAAGGAGCTCTGAGCAAAGAGAAAAGGAGACAGACCATGAAGGAACTGGTTATGCAATTGAGGTTTCTGAAGGGCTACAGGGTGCCATTCCAAAAGCGGCACCCCAAGGGCCATGAAGATACTCATGTGGAATTGTCGGAGTTTGGGAAAACCCCTGACAGTTCACAACATCAAAGGGATTAAGAATTCCCATTCCACAGAGGTGTTGTTTTTGTGTGAAACTAAATAACAACCCTCTTATGTTGAAAGGCAGTTGAGAAATTGTGATTATCAGGAAATCTTCACTGTGAATCCTAATGGAACGGCTGATGGACTAGCGCTTGCATGGAAAGAGGGTGTAAAGGTGGAAGTGGTAAAAGCTGAGGAGTTTTTCATCCTTTTTTCCATAGAGGATCAAGAAAGACAGCTGATTTGGGAAGTCTTTGCAGTATATTTACACAGCTCTGATCACATTCGCAATAACCAATATGAGGTGCTGCTAAATCTTATGGAGAATAGGGGAGAACGACACTTAATAATTGGTGATTTCAATGCAATTTTGTCTAATCAAGAAAAACAGGGAGAAAGGGATAAATAAGCTCAATCAATCCAATCTTTTCAAGACTTTATCAACAGAGGACAATTGATAGATATGGGTTTTAATGGTGATAAGTTTACCTGGTAGAACCGAAGTTGCCAAGATAGTGCTATTCGAGAAAGGCTAGACCGAGGACTCCTATCTCCTAAACTAAGAGAGGAGTATCCTTGGGCCAATGTTACTCACTTAGAAGACACAAGATCAGACCACAGACCGCTCCTGACGTGCACTAACCAGACAACACATAAGGGCAAGAGGCGCTTCAGATTTCAAGAGAGATGGTGTGGAATGGCAAAGGTTGATAAAATTGTATCTGATGCATGGCTGACTTCTTTTCCAGGTTCATCAATGTACCAACTGTTTCAGAAATTAAAGAAGTGCAGACATGAACTGGTTAAATGGCAATCAACTGGAACAAGTAACTCTAAAAAGAAGATAGATGAGCTGAAAGCACTATTATTAGTGGCCAAGGCAGACCCAACAACAGCAGACAAAGAACAGATTCTATTATTAGAAGATGAACTAGTTGCCGCCCACATTAGTGAGGAATGCTACTGGAAAGAAAAATCAAGAGTGAGCTGGCTAAAATGGGGAGATCAAAATACCAAGTTCTTTCATGCAAAAAACCAGTCCATAAACAGAAGAAACAAGATATGGAAATTAGAGGATGAAGAGAAAAATTGGTGCACCACACCCGAGGCAATTGGCAACAGGGCACAGAGGTTTTTATTGATCTATTTGAAAGTAATAACCCAGAAAATCCCTCTCAATTTTTCACCGAACTTAGAGTCAAAGTTTCTTCTGAAATGAATAGGAGTCTGACTAAACCAGTCTCAGATGATGAAATTAAAAGGGCTACATTTTTCATTAATGCAGAAGCCGCCCCAGGAGACGACGGATTCACCACAAAATTTTATCAGTTCTATTGGGGCAGGATTATAGGGGATGTATGCAAGGCTGTGAGAAGTTTTTTTAGTGGCAGCAGCATTCTAAAGGGATTTAACCACACCCAAATTTGTTTGATACCTAAAGTGACTCAAGCTACTTCTATGAATCAAATTTAGCCAATTAGTCTCAGCACAGTCTTCTACAAAATTATCTCGAAAGTTCTAGTTCATCGACTTCAACCTTTTATGAGTATGTTAATAAGTGGCAATCAGAGTGCTTTTATTCGGGGAAGACTCATTAGCGACAACATTCTTATGGCTCATGAATGCATGCATTTTTTTAAGAATAAAACACATGGGGGAAACGACATGGCGATAAAGGTTGATATGAGTAAGGCATATGATAGGGTAGAATGGAGTTTTGTGTGGTTTATTATGAAGAAGTTGGGTTTTTGCTCAAAGTGGATTGAATGGATGAAGGCTTGTGTCTCTACTATATCCTATTCTGTTATTGTGGATGGTACAATAACTGGTTTTTTCAAACCAAGTAGGGGTCTCAGACAAGGAGACCCCCTCTCACCATATCTATTTCTTTTTTGCACAGAGGATCTATCCTATCTGCTCCACAAAGGAGAACAGAACAACCTCTTTCAAGGACTGCGATTGAACAGTAGATGTCCGACTATTCATCATCTCCTATTTGCCGACGATTCACTCTTATTTTGTAAAGCTACCCAATACAACTGCTCTAATCTGTCCCAAATTCTCCAACTATATGGTAGACTAAGTGGACAACAAATTAATTTCTCCAAATCTGCTGTGTTTTTCAGCAAAAATACCCCTTTACCCATCAGAACTGAACTTGCAGCATCTTTGGAAGTCCCAAATATTGGGACACGGGATAAATATTTGGGGCTACCCTCCATAGTACACAGATCCAAAAAAGAAACATTTGCTTTTATAAAAGAGAAGGTGGCGAAGAAGCTCTCGCATTGGAAGAAATCATTTCTATCTGCTAGTGGAAGGGAGGTGTTGATCAAAGCAGTGGGTTCAGCTATACCAATTTATACTCTGGGCTGTTTCAAACTCCCAGATACCCTCTTTGATGAACTGCACCGAATGATGATGCAACTTTGGTGGGGACAGAAACAGAATGAAAAGAAGATGCAATGGATCAGTTGGGACACTATGACCAGAGAAAAGAATTTCGGGGGTATGAAGTTTAAGGACCTAAAGACATTCAATCTAGCCATGTTAGCTAAACAATGATGGAGGCTGATGACTAAACTACATTCTCTTTTCTACAAAATCTTCAAGAATAAGTACTTCAGATACAGTTCCTATCTAGAAGCCAAACCAGGAAATCGACCATCCTGGGCTTGGCAGAGTCTTTTGGAAGGAAGGAAAGTTTTGGAGAAAGGAGTTAAGTGCAAAGTTTCAATTCAGGGATCTGTCAGAATCAGAGAAGACCCATGGTTTGGGGACTAACCACCATTTCGCATTGCGGTTAATGAATGCAGAGATGAATCGCTTACCTAGGTTAGACAGCTAATCACAGCCGAGGGAGAATGGAATCAACAACTCCTTATGGAAGCCTTCCCACTAGACACAGCTCAGCAAATTCAACAAATTCCTATCACAGAAGAGGAAAACTCGATTATATGGTGCAATAACAACTAAGAGGAGTACTCGGTAAAATCTGGGTATAGTATAGCATACCAATTCTTTCACCCTCCAGGGAATTCACTCCATCCCCGATATGCAGACTCAGAAATGTGGAAGACCTTATGGAAAATGAGAGTAACACCAAAGGTCAAATTATTTGCTTGGAGATTAGCCCATGAAGGCATTGCAGTTAAAGCAAAATTGAACGAGAAATTACCACAAGTTAGCAGCCTTTGTCCCCGCTGTCAATCGGCGCCGGAGACACCGATGCATGCCATTGTCTTCTGCCCAGAAGTTCTTCAAATTTGGAACAGCTCTCCAGTAGCTAGCACTATTCTCTGCGACCCTAACCTAAAAGCTTGGGATTGGTGGAGTCAATTCATGGAAGCTGAAAAATCCAAACCCAATTTCAGAATCAGAAGTGCTCAAGTGGCTTACCTTCTATGACAGATTTGGTTGGCGCGGAACACTTTAGTCTTCGAGGACCAATGCCAAGAACCTGGAAAAATTCTGTCTCAGGCGATATTGTTGGAGGAGGAATACCGGCGACATCATTTTCTCAAACCACCTTCTCTATGAACATAGTAACTAGCGCTTTAGAACTTCTTTCTTTTCTTCTTAATTATTTTCTTTCTCTCTTTTACCCATTAGATAATTTTTATTTAACATCTCGATTGAAAAATTCCTTTGTCTTGACATAATGTACTCCAAGAGAATATAATGTACTCCAGGTATAAAGTTCTTTTATGCAATAAAAAATATATCTTTGAAAATAAAAAAATAAAAAATAAAAACAATAATGAATTAGATCTTCTATTGATCATAATAATTTTTTGGCAATCCCAATATTAAAAGTTTATCTTTGATATGTTACATTTGTCGAGGATTGTGAAATATCAATTGAACTTCAGGTTATCACAAAACAATCGATTAAATAGCGTTTGAAGCTGGGCTTGTGAATGGGAAGAACAAGATGATAGATCGGGGGATTCAAGATGCTTATATTCAAGCTATTTGGCGAGCAAATAATTTCATCTATATTGAGAGTCAATATTTCATAGGAAGTGAATTGATTGGAGTCGTGCTGTGAATGACATGGAACAAAAGGACACTGTTTATGAGACATTGAATCTGATCCCAATTGAGGTTTCACTTAAAATTGTTAGCAAGATTAAAAAGGGTGACAAATTTGTTGTGTACGTTGTGATTCCGATGTGGCCGGAGGGTCACCCAAATGACAGAAGGAGAACCGTTCACCCAAATCACAACCCTCAACGGATGTAATGGATCAAAGATAAACTTTTAATCGATTGGAATTGCTAAAAAATTATTATGATCAATGAAAGATCTAATTCGTTATTATTTTTGTTTTTAATTGTTAATAAACATAATAGATGAATGATAAAAATAATAATTTATAAAATAAAAAATAATTTTTATAATTAAATAAAATATATGGGGTTAATTTGTAATTAAAATTAGAAAAAGACTATTTAGCTGTTATTAAAAACACTTAAAAAATATGTTTTGTTATGGGACCATTTAATGGTCCAAACTTTCTGGGACCATCGAATCCGATGTCCGGTTGTTATCTGCCACCAATAATAAGACTACTCCAACTATAATTATTGACTCATCACCTATAAATACACTAACACCCCTTTAAGTATACTTAAGATCTAATTTACTAAAAAATCTGTTTAAAGTCCTTGCTAATTTAAGTATTGGAGTTACCATCCCTCATCTCTTCACGAAAAATTCGAACAGATGGTATTTTGGTACCAAATAATCAGGGGCGGAGCCAGGTACAAGGAAAAGGGGGCAATGGCCCCTTCTAATTTTAATTTTTTACATGTAAATTATATGTAAATTTCAGTTTAGCCCCTCCTTAAAATTTTATTTTAGTCTTATTTTATTGTGTAAATATTTTTTGCCCCCTTTAATATTTTATCTAGTTCCACCCCTGCAAATAATCGCACGCTGCACACAAAAAAATTTGAACCTCACGTTCAGACCCAAATATAATCCAATTTCAGATAACACTCAAAACAATTACTATTCTCGAAATCTATAGTTTACTATTAAAAAAGCATATATTTAAGAATTTAAAGCGCTATGATATATATAATTTAAGAAATGTCTAACGAGGTTCAATAATATACATGTATTTCGGATCAAAACCTACCTACAATAGTGCAACAACTTGCCAACTAAGTACCGTCTCATAATTTATATATTACGAACAAAAACAAAACAAAATAAAAACCGTGCCTAAATGATGAACAGGAAAATAACCGAAAATAAAATCTTAGCCACTTGTCCACACTTTGCACAAATTAAACTATTAAAGAACATAAGAAAAAGCAATGTAATCAGAGGTACTTAGTTTTGTTGTGCTTGTCTACTGTGTATCCACCATCATATATGTCCATGCTGATAAGAGAATCCATAGACATAAATGTTACCTATATGAATGTGATTATTAATAAACGATACATGTTGTTTAATGAATCCAATATAGGTTGGTCGAGTAGTGAACTAATTCATTCCGTTTAAATAAATGCTGAGAATTTGAATTTTATTTTATGCATACAGTAATTTATTGGTCTGTTAAATTAAAAAATATCGTGTGTAACAAAAAATGTTATTTAATGAATGATATTTTTAATTTTCTCTTATTAAAAATATTTTTAAAGTTAGT
>NC_029793.2:2026045-2034542 GCF_000816755.2 Arachis ipaensis | reverse complement strand
ATACATAGTTTTTTTTATTTAAATACAAAATTTCATTATTTACATAATTAAATATGTAAATAAAAAAGTTTCATCATTTAAAGGGACGAATCTCATAAGCAAAAAAGATTTTTGGTTGTAAATTTTTACATTTAAAGAGAGAAGTGATCCTAAAGCTTATTTCAAATGAAAAAAAAAAAGTAGAATTGATTTTTATAAATTACATCTTTAAGAGAAAAAAAAATTTCTATAGATACAAGCCAGCTTTTTTGATGATGTTCATATATGGTGAATTAGGAAGATTTAGAAGGCGGTACAAAAAAAGTCTAATTTATAGTTAGAAGAAGATGAAGAAAATTATAAAAAATCAATTTGTGCCATCATCATATCACAGGAGGAATCGGTTTGTGTCATTATCATACCACAACGAATTTTTAAAAAATTTTCGTATGTTGCAATAAGGTTCACAATTAATGATGAAATACTACACGAAATTTCTATATTTGATGGATAATAAGACTAATATTAAAAGGAGTTCTAAAGTTCTTATGAGAGAATTTTTGTTTGGATTAAACAAAGAACTTGCAGATAAAATCTAACGTTACCATTTTAGAATAGTGAAAAATTTTCTGATTTCAAAAAGAATATAATAGATCAGACATAAGAAGATAATTTTTTTTACACCTATCTTTAATTTTTTTTCAAAATCAAAAGTGAAAGAATTTGTTGAGTATGTTATAGATAGAAATATGTTCTTAGAGGATCCAAAAGTATAGAATTTGTCAATTGGTTGGGTTCTTAAAATGTGAGCAATTTAAAAAAAGATCAAAGAGAAAAGAAACTGGAGAAGAGAGTGAGCGTTTGTCTTGTCACATTTAAAGATAATAATTTTGTCACGTTCAAAGATAAGGAGAAAAATAATAGTCTTGTCTTGAACATCAAGAAGTCAAAAAATTTGTCTAAAAAAGTTCAATAGTATTTTTTCAAATCCAGCACAAATTAATTATTAATTTTCAAATTTATTAGGCCTTTATTTTAGTTTGTTTTATTATTAGAATTTTTTAGAAAATTTGATTTATTTTTTATTTGTTTAGTAGTATTTTTAAAAATTTTAAATTTACGTCAAATATAATATAATCTAATAAAATTAACTACAATTTAAATTAATTATTATATCTTTAGGATTTTAAATTTAAATCAAATTTGATCTAATACAATAAGATTTAATTTGATTTAAATTAGTTATCTTATCTTTACAAAAATTTAAATTAAATTATATTATCTTATCTTTTCTTTGAGCCAATTTGTTAGGAATCTATATAAATACAGCCCTTGTGAGATAATTTTTAGAACTTTTGATAAATAAATTTTTTAGTTAATTTGTTTCACTTGTTGGAGGAGCTGAATTAGCGAGCGGGGAAAGCACGATCGGAATTTTGAACGATGTCTGCTGCCGTGTGCGGAATCAAGAGATCTTTCTTCGACGAACTTGCCTCTTCGCCGGCACTCTCCAAGAAGCTACGTTACTCATCATCATCAATTCGATTTGCTCCTCCTTCTCTCATTGATCGCCTTCGAACTTTTTTCCCTCACATGGATGAGGTGGTTCTAGAGAGAGCACTTGAGGAATGTGGCAATGGCAATGATCTAGATGCTGCCATCAAGAGGCTGAACGAGCTTTGCTTGGGGACTACCGATGCTGAAGAACCACAAGTTGAAGTTAACGAGGATACAGATGATGGACGTGCTGCTGCTTCTGCATCGGATAACTTGCCGCCAGTGGACAACCTTCCTAAAGATGGTGCAGAATGGGTTGACTTTTTCGTAAGAGGAATGATGGTTGCTACCAGTGTTGATGATGCTAGAGCTCGAGCTGCTACAATGTTGGAAGCGCTGGAGAAATCAATAAGTGGCCGTGTACGTGCTGAAGCAACAAATGTTCAGAAGGAGAATTTGTTGCTAAAGGAGCAAATTCAGGTGCTGATTAAGGAAAGGAATTCTTTCAAAAATGCATTTAGAATCCAACATGAGCGATTTTCTGACTATGACCAAAAGAACCAAGAGTTGCAGCAGTTGAAGCAGTTAGCTTCTCAATACCAACAACAGATCAGAACTCTTGAAGTGAACAACTATGCTTTGGCAATGCATTTGAAGCAAGCTCAACAGAGCAACCCCTTTCCAGGACATTTCCCTCCCGATGTCTTCTAATTGCACAATGTAAATATTAGGAATATGTAATAATAAAGCCATGTAAATATATCAGGAATATGTCATTATTAGTTTCCGTCATTATCAGTTTCTGAGGGCGAAGATAGCAATTGCATTCCATATGATCTTGTTGGCACTGAGCAAGAAGCATGTTTTTTATAGATGAAACGTGGTGTTTGACTGTTGAGCATTGCTGCCATTGCACATATGTTATACTTATTTGTGTAACGTTTCATGTGTTCACTTACATTTACTTCAATTCTTAGAGCAAGTTTAAATTAAAAAACTCCATCTCATTATTGTGGCACACCAGATGAAAAACAAGAATCTGGTCACGCATGTTTCAGAATTGACCGACTCAATTAATTTTTTTTTTTATCAAAGATAGGAGACTCGGACTCGCAACTTCTTAATTGAGTATGGAGAGACTATGTTATTTGAGTTATAACTCATTGACGATCGACTCAATTAATTAATTAATTAGAATCAATTTATTGTATGCATCTCATCATGATAGGTTAAGGTACATGTAAAATAAGTGATTATATCTGTTATATTGCTACAAAATTTAAAATTAGCAACTAGCTACTTCTGGAAAACTCCACTTGTAAAATAAAGCTATTGATGAAAGTTGAAATCTCCACCTTTGATTTAAAGAACCGCCTTGTGAAAGAGAACTCACACAAGTGATTTAAAAAAAAAAAAATCAAAGTGCACCTCAGAAAAGACATAGGGATAAGTTCAACATACTTAATTAAATTTTTAATAATAGAGTTCGAATATTATAATAGAAACCTTGCTTAAAGATATGGAGGTATACTTGTCTTTATTCGTGGATTAATTGATATCAAACTTGTTTAAATTGAAAAATATAATCATTCGGATACAAGCTGATTTTGGGATTCATTAAGGATCGAACTCTTGACCTTTTAAATGTAAAACTTTAATACCATATCATGAAACCATTCATCCCAAAAACATAACCTGACAGGACAATATAACACTAATGATCATATCTCTAATACTTCCTAAACCTCGATTGTACACATTGTACGCTTAAACCATTGGCTCCCTATACTTATTCATAATATAATACTAGGTATGTATATGTCTGTAAAAATTTATTGAAAAAATAACATAATTTTAATTTTCTGAAATTTAGGTAACATATTTTTAAGAGGAAAAGTCTAGGGGGCTAGCAACATTTGTATTTTTTAGTCAGCACTTAACCATCAAAACAAAAGTTAGTGATCTCCCACCATTAAATGTAATCTCACACCATTAAAAATATTATTGATGGCTAATTGATGGTTACAAAACACTAAAATTGCTGCCCCCTAGCATTCCTCTTTTTAAGAAATAAAAAATTTGTTTAAATACATGGAATAATACTATTTTCTTTTTTTACAAAAATAAACTATGTATTCTTATTTTTTGTACATAAAGGACAATATATGATGTTTGAACCTATGATGCATATCATCATATTTTTTTATATGTAAAATTGTGGGAGACGATGTTCTTACTTTCCAACTACCACTAAATAATAGTAATAAAATAAAATAAAATAAAAAATAAACTTGTGTTGATCTTAACCTTATTAGGAATTGAGTTATTTATCATTCATCTAACAAAGCTTGCTAGCTAGTTGTCCCCATTTTTCTTCTCATTTGGCTTCATCGGAGTGATCCAAATTATTGTTAGTGTTAAATATTAATGTATAGTGCAATGGTTTCATATTGATCAGAAAAGGCCAAATCCACATCCTAATTGATAAGAAGTTTTGGTTTTAAAAAAAAAAAGACTGGAAAGAAACTTACTTTATGAATTCAATTTGTTTGATAGTTCTTTGACAGTGAGTTGTGCATGCTTTTCCAGTCAACATGCACCAGTTCTGCTATGAAAGCTTTTAGTGGTTTTTTATTTTTAGTTGTTGGCTTCCATTAAGGACTTTTTTTTTCCTTTAAATAAAAGGTAATAAAATAAAATTTACTCTTAAAAAATATTTAGATAGGATGAGAGTCAAACATTAAATCCCAAAATAAAAAGGTTCCAAGGTATTATTTAATACAAGGATATATAAACTCATAAAAACAAGTTTTGGTATAAGATATTAGAGATATATATAATGCATTTAATATCATTTAAATTTAAATTTAATTGAAGTTTAAAATTTTAGTTGATTTATTTAGATTTAGAATTAAGTTTTTTTCTTTTTATAGACAACAGAGGATAAAACCCAGAAAAAAAAACTAAATAGAAATTATTCTAGAAAATATAATTCCAATAAAATCTGCATGAAAACTTAAAGAAATACCCGAGAGAATAGAAAAGAAAAAAATGAAGCTTATACAGTTTGTCTCAACATTGCACAACGTGATGAAGCTTATACGCTATCTCCATTTTCTCATACAATTTGTAAAGCTTAGACCAGTGAATTTCAACTTTACAGTTTCTAATCGTCTGCAACTGATTTAACTGAGAAAATGAGAGTATGTGAGACATTCCAAGGTTTAACTTACATATATTAGCAAAAAAATTGATAAAGTATAACTATGAAGCTACACTAGAAAAATTTCATCAAACAACTTAACAGTTCCTTCAAATTCATGTCAAGCTTCATCTTGATTCCATGCCACTGGAAAAGGATGAAAACTGTAGCAGGATCTAACATGAGTTACTAGTATATAGAACTTTGCCAGTTTTGTCACTCCATCATATTCTTGGTGCTGTATTAAGAACCATAGTTCAGTTGGTTTAGTACCAAATATGAAAATAAATAAGAAAAAAAGATTTGACTGTGTTCAAAAGTTAGGGAAAAAGCAAAAGCAAAAATTAAAACATAAAACAATCATGTCCTGTTAAAAAAAAGAGAAGAATGATTATTCACTGGTGTTTCTAATAACAATTCAATTGCTTCAAGACCTGATGAAATCTGAATATTAACTACTAAAGATTAATAAACATATAAGAGAGGCAGAGAGCTAATGATCTGAACTAATTTACGGAACAAAAAGCCAATATGTGTTTGTAAATTTCATCAACAAACAAGGATGTTATTTTAGAAACAAAACAGATTTGGAATACAAGCTAAACAAGGAACTTTGCTTATCTTTTGTTTATTACTTTGTTAAAGTTAGTCCACAAAACAAAGCCTAAGCTAAAAGAATAGATGACGGTATACATATTCTTTCAAGTTAGACGTTAACCCTTCGCGACAGACAATGAAACAAATTATACTGTGCTGTATATAAAATTTAGATTATTTACCTCCACCCATAGTTGCTTCAGGTAAGCGCTCAATCGAGTACTGGCGTTTCGTGATGTACATTATTGGCACTCCGGGAATCTGCAATAGAGAAACCAACTTCATTGATCACATAATTGCATTCAGAAACAACATAAGCAAAGCAAAATGCTTAATGACTTTACCTTCCGGATCCTCCTCTTCAAGTCCCGATCACAAGTTGCAACAATGTAGCACTTATTCTGCTTACAAGAAAATGGTTTTTGTAAATAAATTGGGAGGAAAAAAATAAATAGTTATTTGCAATCAATTACTTAAAAATAATTCTGAAACAACATTTTTAACATATACTTAAAAATAATTAAAAATGAACCACACCCGAGTAACTCTATCAACAATACAGTCATCAGCATATGTCCCTTTATGAGTACAGAGTATTCTCTCAAATCGAGGATCCTTTGCAATCCTGTCATGTACAAAAATAAAAACTTACACACTAAGACGATACTATAATAATAATTTATCACCAAAAAGAAAATGAAAGAAAAGTAAAACTATACTTTAGACCTAGTAAAGATTTGTATTCAAACACATTATACCTTAAACTCTAATCTTTTGAGGACTCATTAAGGTGTCAGAATGTACATCTTCCAAGTAGGTTTACTAAGAAAAAAATAATGTTGTTTCTTTCTTATCTAAATCGAAGAAATGGCCTATAAAAGAAATATGATCCATAGTAGCATAAGCAAGCAAGCAAGCTAGTGGCCCAGAACTACAATGTTTCAAAGGAAAAAGTTCACTGAGTCTTATGATTTCTTTACCCGCAACTCTCATCGTTTTAAGAGATGTTTCAAGCAGTGTGATTTAATATATTTCAATCAGAGCCTCAATATGCCTCTTTCAATTTTAAAAGAAAAATTGATAAATGAATAAAATTTCATGGGGTATCTCTACTTTTCTTTTGAAAAGTTAGGTATTTCAGAGGAGCAATGGTTTGTTTCTTTGTAAACCGAAGTTTTAATAAAGCACATGGTGATGATGAAGGCTTGCAGAAACAGAGACAGCCTTTTTTTTTTGTTGGATCACAACTTCACAAGCATGTGAAGATATAGGCCACATAACCAACAATACAAGGCACAACATAAACCATCTACCTCAGAGCGACACGATATTTCTGCCCTAACTTTTCAAGCTCTGCCATCACACAATCTGTGATGCAAGGGGTGCCTGAAAATTCAAAATACCAATAGAGAAAGGGTTAGAAGATAACATGGGATTGAGATTAATATGTTCACTACCCAATAGTGAAAAAGAAAAACAATTTTATAATCATGGCAAAGCTATCACAGCATGAACTTAGATAAGTAACCAATGTCTTCTAACTCACATTTTGCATATAAACACTTCAGCATTTCCTTCTCCAGATCCAACTGCATAAACAATGCCAAAGATTTGTGAGGACCAACTAGGAAACTTCACATGAAAATTATACAGTTGATAGTAGTTGGTTTTAAATCCCTCACATGTTAACAACATTACATGTAGAATCATATGACTATCATCATCAACACATTGAACTTCATTCGAACAAAATAAAAAATAAAAAATAAAAAATAAAAAATTCTAAGTAAAGCAAAAATGAGAACAGAATCATATGACTATCATCATCAACACATTCAACTTTATTCGAACAAAAAATAAAATAAAAAATTCTGAGTAATGCACACTGACTTTATTCTGGATGGAGAAATTGATGAAGTTGGTATCGATTAAAACACGGTAAGGGGGTCCCAATGCAGTATTGTATTCAAAGAAAAGTGCCGAAGAATAGCGCGGCCTAAATGAAGTAAATTCAGATAATTGTTATTGAAAACAGAAGTCAAAATAGATCAATACAATTGAAAAAGGAAAGAACTAACTGACAGTCATGAAGCCTTACACGTTTCTGGGTAGCTTTTCCTTGTCATGATCCTTCTTTCTTGGGTCCAAAACCTCCTGCTTGTAGCTGAATTCCAATATTGATATATGAATTAAAACAAACGACTTAAAATAAAGCTAAACCAAACATACAAGGAAATTTAGAAAAAGAAACTAGAAAAACTCACTTTTTGATAGCTTTGGTGGTAATAACCTTCTTCCTCACAGCAAATTTTGGTCCTTTTTTAGCTTTACCCATCTTGTGTCTATAGGGATTATGCAAAAACCTAGCAAATCATAGAATTCCTAGCTGCTTTAAGTATATGGCATTATATATTCAACTTCTGAGGTGAACTATTACAATAATATACATGAAGCAAAACATCAAACAGATGGAGTGCAACTTTCATACCACTTTACATGAACAGAAAGAACCACCACGAAGACTCCTCCACAAGGACTGACTGAAGCTGCCGTCGCCGTCACTAGAGATTGCCAATCGCGCTCCAACTTGTCCCTGGATCGGTGGTCTCTCAAGACGCCATCTGCTCTCGAAACGGCTGAGATGAACGGCGGTCTCCTTTTTTGGAACTTTGTTAGAAGGAGATCTTATTGGTATCTTTAAGGCCTTGGAACATGTACACACTTCGGCCCGTTTCAATTTTTTGTTATTTTTGGATCACAATAAAATCATATTTAAATTGAATAAAATTGAGTCTAAATAAAGTTTAAAAACTAAAATATTAAATATGTTAAGTTTGTATAACAACCCAAAAAGAGTTTTAAAAATTAAAAAAAAAAATCTCAATATTAGTTCATCATATTTAAAAAATCAAGTATACCCATTAAAGATTCACATAGTTAGAAAAGCAACACATTAAATATTATAATTAAAATAAATGAATACATACTAATAAGAATCAATTTTCGTCATTTAACTATAATTCAAATAGATCTAATGAAGATCAGATCTTAATCTAAATTGATTAGATTCGAATTGGATTGTTGGGTCAAACTATAAACATTTCTATTAATCCTTATCACTCATAATACAATATAAGTGGAAGGTAGTTATATTCTTAAAAAAGAAATTAAATTTAATATTATTTACTAAAATATATTTATTATAATAATTATTTTTATTAT
>NC_029793.2:2016882-2025867 GCF_000816755.2 Arachis ipaensis | reverse complement strand
CATTACAATAAATAATTTTTTTTATTTTTAATTTGAAGCAACAATTCATGTTAAGTTATTATATAATATAAGAGAGTTATTATGATTAATTAATTAAGAGTATCAATGTTTGATTTCATGCAGTTTTTTTCGTTGGCGACAACAACACACTATACTATTTTAAACAAGCAGCAGCATATTGCACTTTTTAAATACTCGGAAAATAAAAAGAATAATTATTTCATCTCAATATATATTGGATTTGGGGGAACGCTTCCATTAAATTAGGGTTTTCATTCTTCTGTACTTTGTATTCTATCTATCTTTTACCGCTTCTTCAGCTCACAGAAAGAGACAATGGAAGCAATCACAGAAGGAGTGAACAACATCAACATCTCCGAATCCCACAAGAAGAATCGCATTCAGGTCTCCAACACCAAAAAACCCCTTTTCTTCTACGTTAATCTCGCCAAGGTATGTATCAATTATCAATTATTTTTTAGGTTAATTTTTTTTTTCTATATAAAGCTGGAAACTTTTGAGGATTTTAGGTTATATTAGTTTATTCGGTATTTATTGATGCTACTAGTATTTATTGTATTTTGTTTCTATATTTTTTATTTTAACAGAGGTATATGCAACAGCACAATGAGGTTGAGCTTTCTGCTCTAGGAATGGGTAATGTATATTGGAACTTTAATCTGTTTCAACATTTTGGAAATTTCTAATGAGGATTGTTTATTTTGGTGGTTGTGAATTGTGAATTGTGTTTGTGAACTTTGTGTGAGGTTGAGTATTGTGTCAAAATGAAGAATGGTACAAATAATGAAACGTTTCATTAAACCAAAGATGTTATGTTTTTGTTAGCACAATGTTTATAATGTTTATCATCTTACATCAAATCCATTCTCTTATATGTTTATTGAAAAGAAAATGCTTTATTTCACTAGTTCTAATGGTATAATAATGAGTAGAATGTGATTTAAGAATAAAATTTGACACTGAATCTAGATGTTATTCATTTCTCTGATGCATTATCTTGTTATCTCCTCCTTTCATAAACTCGGTATAATAGTTTCTGATTATAGAAGGGTTATGAATGTCTGTGCTGTGATATGTGCTCTTTTGTGCTTGTTTTTCCGAAGTCTACTAATAATTCGTAGCAACTAGCATATTTGAGCAAGGATTCACAATGGAACTTGAAAAATTTGTGTAATAGTTGTCAAATTTGGTAAGCTAATTGAAGTATTAGACAGCACTGTGTTTTGGAAATGCAATACTTGTAGTTGTAGAGCTGTTTCACTGATTTTGAAGTATAACACATTGTTTCCTGGGATGGGAGAATTACATTTCAAAATTAATATGAGGAATATATGCATGATTTCTTTAGTGATTTATTTATGAGTTGTTCTTTTGTAGTTCAATATTTCTCAACTTTTTTCCGTGATTGCAATTTTGATATTTCTGAATTATTTGTTTTTTTTTATTTTGCTGCAGCTATTGCCACAGTGGTAACCGTTGCTGAAATATTGAAAAATAATGGGCTTGCCGTTGAAAGGAGTAAGACATTTTATGATTATTGTTGTTGTTGTTGATGAGCGAAATTGTTCCCCCTTCGCTCTTTCTTTTGGCTCAAATGATCGAAAAGTTAAATTCATGATGCAGAAATCATGACATCAACTGTCGACATAAAAGATGATTCGAGAGGGAGACCTGTTCAAAAGGCCAAGGTAAGAGTGGAAAAGTCTAAATACAATGCTTGCTGATTTTAGATTATGATTGTTGTCTTAATTCTTCTGATCTGCTGCATTGATTTCTGACTGCTACATGTGATAAATGGTGTTTTAGATTGAAATATTACTTGGGAAGACTGCAAACTTTGACGAGCTGATGGCTGCTGCGGCTGCCGAAGGTGGCGAAAATGGAGACGTCGAAGAAAACAATGCATAAGGGTTATGGAAATTACTCGTGAATCGGGTGATGACATTTTGTACTCTTTAAAGAATTTCATTTTTGTTGTTAGTTGGTAGAAGACAAGCATAGAATTCATTATATATAATGTGACTTGCAATTTTAAACTCTTAAATTCCTTCATTTCTTTTATCCATATAAAAAGAGTGCCCGGTGTTTTCTTTCTCGGTGGGACTAATATATGGAGATGATGCATTGGCCATTTGATTATTTTGGGAAACATTCATATCTATGCTTTTATGCTCTGGTTGAGAAGCTTGTTGAGAAATTAGAATTTTGAATTCGAGATTTATTTTGTATTTGAATATTAGTTTTTTAATGTATAAACAAAAATTATAGCAAAAGTTATTTTGAAATGGATAGAGTATATTTTTCAAGATGGATCAATGTAATTTACTTTATTACTAGAAAAGGAAAAAAAAAAGTATTTCAGTATTTCTGAGAAATGCCAAACGGGCATCAACAAAGGTGATGACTGAATGAGAAATTTTTTTTTTTATAGCATCATTTTCATTTGTAGCTTTGAATTTTTCATCTAATAATAGTGTCTTCAGACATAAGTTTAACTCTTGATTTTGTGACACTCCAAAAGTAAACATCTTGAATTGAAAATTATTTGATGAATTTAACTTTGGCATGGTGGGTTTGATGAATTATGGATCAAAATAATGATTACGATCATAGAAAATAATTTATTTCAATTTGTTGAAAAAATAATTTTTCTTACATTTATAAGGCATTGAATACGTCAAAAATTTAACTTTCTATTATTATAATTTGGAAACATCAAAATTTATTATTTTATTGGCTAAAGAAATGTTATTGTCACCTTAACATAACATTACCAAACCAACTGAAATTCTAAATCAACATTCTGTTTTAAAAAAAAAAAAAATTCTAAATCAACATAGTCCTAAAAGTTATATTTGCCCTCATAAGTTAGTTCAAATTGCCAATTAGAAGGAGCAACATCATCAAACTCCAAGGTTTTCCCATCACTAGTTTTGACTTTTGACCTTAAAAGACAAGATTTGTCCAACCAAGTTAACCCCCAATTAACCAATTTTGTCCCCAACTTTTTGACATGGTAAGCCAGTTAAGATTTCAGCCTTTGATGATAACACTAGAAACATCACCAGCATTACCAACATTGAACACCAACACAAGCAACCAATAAGGTGTCCCTTTCAACTGAAACTTGACACCACCTTGTTTATGACATGGAACTCTTCTATATAAAACAGGTACAAACTTTTATATAAAAGAGTAAATCAGTACATGAGTAATGATTAGGAATCATAATTTATTTTTTAATATATATATAGGTGAGTTCTACCCAACCCCCTCTAACTCAACATGTAAATTACCCCTTGTGACGTGACATGTTTTAATTGGATGTTTAGTTTTAATTTGAGTTAATTTAACTCAATAAGAGTTAATATCTTAATTAAAGTAGGATAATTTTGTAATTAAATATTTTTTAAGAGGGATGAATATATAATTTCTATAAACATTAAAAAGTAAAGTTATATTTTTATCATTGTTCAAAAATTCAATTCACCGTTGATGAATTCTTCACCGTTGCAGATCACCAATGGCTCTACTGCGTCAATATATTCTTCAATTTCAATTAGGAAACAGAGAGCAAGTGCGATGGTTTCAATTGAAGGGCAATTCTGGGGGAATGACACTGATACTCCGTCATCTTCTTCCTGATGCTCAAACCATGCTGGAATTTCCTTCCTAAGGATCAACATTTGCAAGAAGTCTTCACGATCAGCCACAGCATGCCTTTGATATAACATCATCAATTGAAAAGAAAGGATTCATTGTTTAGGAGCATGATTTGGGGAAGAAACAAAAATTGGATTTTTAATAATTTAGTAAATTATACCATTATTCACTTTGGGCTATAATTTAATTATCAATAGTTTAACCATAGTTAACATAACTACCAATTAGAGAGTGACATGTCAAAGAGGGTAATGTACATGTTATTATAGGAAGAGTAGAGTAGAATTTACCATATATATGTAAAAACTTTTTTTATTTAAAAAATATGGAGATAATAAAGAGAAAACAAATTAGGACTTCCAGTTATTTTTCAGATTAAATTATCATTTTCAACTATAAAAATTTAGAGTATTGATTTTATTTACAGGTAAATTTGTCAATGTTTTAAACTTTTATAGATAAAAATTTATTCATCTTTTATGGATACAAAACTAATTTTATTATTTATGAATAAATTTTTATGAATTTTTTATAAATAAAAATAGTAGTTGAAAATTGAAATACGAAAAAATGCCCTCTGCAAAATTTCTTTACTTATTTTCTTAAGTGATGTTTTTTATTTAGTAAAAAACCTTAGTAGAAGGGTAATTTTGAAAGGGGAAAAATGTATCTTGTTAAGGGTAATTTTCGAACTCCATTTCTACATAATTCGAACCAGCTTGGTTCGAATTATACACAAACACATGCACACACATCATTCGAACCAGCTTGGTTCGAATTACAAACAAACACACGTACACACATAATTCGAACCAGCTTGGTTCGAATTACACAGAAACACACGTACACACAATAATTCATGGTATAATTCGAATTATGCTGTTAAAAAATTAATAATTTATTAAAAAAATTTATTAAAAAATTTATTAAAAAAATTAATAATTTAAAAATTTAAAAAAATATATATTTTATTTCATACATTAAAAAAAAGCTAACAAAATATTTAATTACGAGACTTCTTTAAAATATTAATGAGTTATCAATTCGAATTCCATACAATACTTTTCTGTCCATTTTTAATAGTTCATGAATATTTTTTAATAAAATTTTTTAAATTATACTACAAAAAATATTTTATCCTATGCAAAACAATTTAAAAAAAATGGCTTAAAAAATGTTAGGAGTACTATACAAATTTGTAATGTTATAATAATTTAGGTAAATACATGCATGTACTCAAATTTTAAATAAAATACTCTACATAGTCAATAATAATTTAGAAATGAAAGAAAATATTTTATTCCATACAAAATAATTAAAAATATATTTTATTCTATACAAAATAATTTTAAAAAATGGCTTAAAAGATGTTAGAAGTATTATAAAAATTTGTAATGTCCTAATGACTTAGGACATTAAAAAAATACTCCACGTAGTCACTAATAATTTAGAAATTAAAGAAAAAATATTTTTATCATGTATTTACCTAAATCACTAGAATATTACAAACTTTTATAGTACTCATAACATCTTTTAAGCCATTTTTTAAATTATTTTGCATAGAATAAAATATTTTTTTGGTATAATTTAAATAAATTTATTACAAGCTGGTTCGAATTATGTGTGTGCGTGTGTTTGTGTGTAATTCGAACCAAGCTGGTTCAAATTATGTAGAAATGGAGTTCGAACCAAACTGGTTCGAACTACATATAAACGTGCATTGGTGGATTCATGAAGCAATTTTCGTTTTGGCTTATTCACGTAAATTATTTTCTCCCTTGGCTTATTTTTGTTTTTTACCCAAAGCTTAAACTCGTGACTAGCAACAAATGTTACCAACTACATAAGTCAAAGTTCAAGGAAACAAATTGCAGTCTTTTAAAATAAAATTTTGCAATTTTATTAAATAGATGATGATGATATAATTTGATGAGGATGACGATGATTTAAGACAAAGAAATTAAGAGATGACCCATGGTATCTCCACCTTGCTTGTCACCATAGAATGTTGCATTAGCATCAGAATACCAACCTGATGAAATAATATAGGCTTGGATCAACACCAACAGAACAGTAAGACAGATAGGTTTAGGCATGACTAAGGTGGTTGACCACACTCGGGTTCAAGTCTCAATGAAGACACTAGATGAAGAATCCTTAAATAGAATGTCTTAGAATGTAGGTGAGTGTGTCTAAGTTATATGACCGGACAAAAAAAAGTTTAATTAAGAGTAAGTGACTTTTTCGGTCTCTAAATATTTGTCCGACTTCGCACTCCCTAATAAATATAAAAATTAAAATTGGTCTCTATCTACTTTGATATATGTACGTTCTAGTCCATGCAACCAGTTCTGAACAGGTCACTTGGTGATATATTTGTAACTTGTCCACGTGAATTTTTTTCCTTCATAATTGAGACAAATCGTTCTTGAACTTTTGTTAAAATACTGCTTCATAAAGAGGTGTTATCATCTGGATATTCACAATTGTTTAGGGTTTTTTCTTTATTTTTCATTGTCTTCATTGTGTGTAGAGTGAAGATAAGGACTTTTCTCCTGAAAAAGACTATGGCTACAAAAATCAGAGACTCTTTTTCACGAACCGTGGAGAAAAGCAGTGAAACTGAAAAGAATTTGTGCTAGAGTCCGACTCTGGGTTCCACTGGGAGTATAAGAAAAAAGGCAAACTAAGGGAGGAAAAGATTTGTAGCACCTAGATGTCATTGTGTCACATATATGCAATATTGTTTGAATTTAATACGCAGAAAATTTGAACAGGTTTTTTTTTGTTGCTCTTATTTTAAGATAAACATTTTTCACTTTTGTTTTGTTTTGGGAGAAAAACCCTTATCTTCACTCTACATACAATGAAGAATAAAGAGAAAATCTTAAACAACTATGAATATTTAGATGATAACACCTCTTTATAAAACGCAGCGTTTCAACAAAGGTTTAGAGGGCAATTTGTCTCAATTATGAAGGAGAGAAATCTACGTGGATAAGTTGCTGACACATCAGCAAATGACTCCGATTGCAGTGGAACGTACATATATCAAAGTAGATAGGAACCAAGAGCAGAGTTAGATGAAATATTAGAGAGTGACAAAAAATATTTACACAATAAAATAAGATTTAAATTAAATTTTAATGGAGGCTAAACTAAAATTTACCAATGTTCTGAAAACCGGACCGGACCGGCCGGTTCGACCGGTTTAACCGCGAACCGGCGATGCCAACGGTCCGGTCCTCCTGCAGAAACCGTTCTGGAAAGAACCGGCAACAAACCGGCGAACCGGTCAAAAACCGGCCGGTTGGACCGAACCGGTAACCGGCCGGTTCTGCATAAACGACGCCGTTTTATTATTTAAAAAAAAGAAACCCTTAACCCGACCCGACCCGACCCGTAGAGCACCCTGCACCCCAACCAGCCCCCTTTCTTCCCCCGCATCCCTAATTCTGAATCAGTGAGTCATATTCATCTGCGTGAGAGAAGAGAACAGAGAAGACTGAACCCTCCACGCCCGAACCCTAGCCTGCCACCGCGCCCTCCTTCGTCGCCGCGGTCACCGGTCAACAGCGCAACCGCCGTCGCCTGGTCGGCAGCTCAAGTAGCCCTCCTTCTTCGCCTGGTTCCCTGCCCAGTAGCCATCCATCTGCGTCGTCTTTATCTTCTCAACACCAGCAGGCAGTAGCCCGTCCCATCGTCTTCATCGTCGCGCGGTGAGTAACTCGTCTCTGCTCATCTTTGTTCTTTGCCTCTGTGAACTTCGACTTGCCTCTGTAAACTGACTTCCTCTGCTCATCTTTGTTCTTTGCCTCTGTGAGTAAATTTATAATGATAGAAAAATCATGAAATTTGGCAACACTTAAAAGAAAGAATGAGAAAATTGGAGCAGTCTGTAGTTGAATGGAAGTGTTTAATTTTGTTCAAAGGGAATTATGCAGTAGCAGAATGGGGGGAAAGGGTACTGGGAAAGCAATAAAGCATAGTTAGAAAGAAGAAAAAAGGATCCATCTTTTTTGGTAGCAGGCAGCAGATGATAATTGAAATCCATAAAAAAAACAGCTTTGCCCCCAAAAACAAAGTAATGAAGAAGGGTACCTGCATCATAAACGAGACTAGTACGAGGGATAGTGTTAGGGAAGTGTCTTGGTAACTTGGTTTGCAGCTCAATTTCTGGTTGTTGGTAACTTGGTTTGCAGCTCAATTTCTGGTTGTTGGCAACTTGGTTTGCAGCTCAATTTCTGGTTGTTGGTAACTTGGTTTGCAGCTCAATTTCTGGTTGTTGGTAACTTGGTTTGCAGCTCAATTTCTGTTTGTTAGTAACTTGGTTTGCAGCTCAAATTCTGTTTCTTGGTAACTTGGTTTGCAGCTCAATTTCTGGTTGTTGGTAACTTGGTTTGCAGCTCAATTTCTGTTTGTAGTTCAATTTGTGTTTGTAGTTCAATTTCTGTGTGTTGCTCAAATTTCTGTTTTGTAGCTCAAATTTTTACTGTTTTGTACTTTGTTAATGCTGGAAACTGACTTGGTTTTGCATATTTGTTGACTGGCTGAATTTCTCAAATTTGTTCTGCATAATTGTTGATGTTCATTGTGTAGATAGAGTTATTAATGTTTATTGCTGTGGCTGTTTTTGATTTCATATATGTTTTAGGATGTGTATTTATAATTTATTTATTATTCTATTCTAAAACGGTTTTTCCGGTTGAACCACTGGTTAAACCGGTTAGACCAGTGAACCAGTGAACCAGTGACTAGAGCGGTTTGATGACCGGTCCGGTTTTCTGAACCTTGAAATTTACATATAATTTACACGTAAAAATTTAAAATTAGGAGGGTCATTGCCGCCTTTCCTACTACATAGTTATATGGACTGATTTGAATTTTTTATATTTGTTAGGAGGTGCGAAGTTCATTGAATAAATAATTAGGAATCGAAAAGGATATTTATTTTAAAAATAATAATTATTTTTGAGGATGTAATATTATGCTATTGGATACACCTATAAAGTTAAAGTTAGTGTATCAAAATAAAAGATAAAAACTGTATCAATAATAATGACAATAGATAAATTATTAGACTTACTCTTTTAATTTAGTTACTAGTTATCTAAGGGGATATGTAAAGAAAAAGTGAAAAACAATAACTTTCGATTCTTATTGATGTATTACAAGAAAACATATAATCTTTTGATTTTGCTTCCTTATATATACGATCGTATATATAGTAAAATTGCAATTTTGGAAAAAAAAATGAAATTAGAATCGTGCAGCAAGATTATTATATTTAAACTGGCGTTG
>NC_029793.2:2009808-2016399 GCF_000816755.2 Arachis ipaensis | reverse complement strand
AAATTTATTTACGTACTCTTAATAATATATTTATATAAACTAAAATTATTTAAAAAATTAAAAATAATTTAAAAATTTTTAGACTATTAAAATATACGCTAAGAATAATAGATAAATAAATCATTATTATTGTTTTATTTGCGAAAGAAAATTATTCCATAAATTGTACAAGTTCAAATACAAAAAATGAAACATTGTCACTAGAAACTAAATATAACATTACTAAACCATTTAAGATTCTAAATCAACATAATCCTAAAAATTAAGCTTGCCCTCATAGGTTGATCCAAATTGCCAATGAGAAGGAGCAACATCATGAAATACCAAAGTTTTCCGATCACTAGTTGTGACCTTAAAAGACAAACTTTGTCCAACCAAATTAACTCCAATTAACCAATTTTGTCCCCAATTTTTTGACATAGTAAGCCATTTACCATTTTGCCCTTTGATGCTAACACTAGAAACATCACCAACATGACCAACATTGAACACCAACACAAGCAACCAATAAGGTGTCCCTTTCAACTGAAACTTGACACCACCTTGTTTATGGCATGGAACTCTTCTATATAAAACAGGTACAATCCCTGCTCTATATTCTGCCATAGTTGTGAACATCTTCATTGATAAATCAAAGTGTTTATATGGAGGGTTGCACCAATGTCCATCACCTTGTCCATAATTTGGTGGACATAAGTTTGTTACGGTTACTCTTATTGGGCTTGAGCCCTTTTTGCAATAATTCCAATTGGGCTTGTTCACACATTTCATCTCAAAACATGATCCACATGTGTAACCATTGTTGAATAGGGCAGGGCTTACAGCTGTGGTCATAAGACCATACCCTTGCTCAAAGAGATCACCATAGCCACATGCACCCCCTTCATATCATACAATATAACAATACACATAAATAAGAAGAAAATGATGGTGAAATATTACAATATAAAGAGTAAATTATCGATTTTATCTATAAATTTTTGGAATATTAATACATTTATTCTAAAATAACAAAATTAGCTTTGTACTTAAAAAAAAAGTTTTCATGTACAGAGATACTCGATTCGTTAATTTTATTCATAATTTTGTTAGCGTTAGGGGTAAACACAGGTCGGTTTGGTTTGGATTTATGGTAAAATTAGAATCGAATCGATCAAATGTAATTGGTTCGGTTTGGTTCGGATATGTATTTTTTTGTATATGTACTCGAACCAAACCAAACCGATTAAGAACGGATTGATTTGGTTCGGGTAATTGGGTACCCGATGACTTTGAAATTCATAAAAAAAACCAAATTTTTATCCTAAAAATTCAACAAGTACAATAAACATGTAACATCAATAGAAATAATCCGAACATGTTAAACACCAAATATATTAAAAATTAAACTCATTAAAATTCAAACATATTAATAATAAATAATCATTGCCTAATGGAAAAGTCATATGTATTTTTTTATTATTTTTTATTTAATTAATATATGATCGGGTTCGCAGGTTGGTTCGGGTTCCGCACCCCAAAACCGATACCCAAACCAATTACTAACAAAAGTCATCGGTTTGGACCCGATTACCCGTTGGTTTCAGAACCAATTTAATTGGTTCGGTTTCGGATTCAGATGGATAATCGAGTATCCGCTACCGGTGCTCACCCCTAGTTAGCGTTCTGAATTTTTATAAATCAAAATGGTAGTTTGTTCATTTTTTATAGATAAAAATTATTTTTATTTTTTTATAAATAAATTTATCAACATTATAAAAATTATAGTTTAAATATGAAAAAGTGTTTTTACAAAATGTTATTGTACTTACCCATGGTTTCTCTACCTTCCATGTCACCATAGAAGGTTGCATTGGCATCAGAATACCAATGATGGAGAATGCCATCAACTGAAATGATGGCTTGGACCAATACCAACAGAGCAATGCAAAAGATGAGCTTAGACATGACAAAGGTGAAAGTTGTATTCTATAATAATGATAATAAAAAATGGTTTGATTCACTCTATTTATTCTGATTATTTAAGAAAGATGGTATGTAAAGAAAAACAATAACTTTTGATTCTTATTGACCTAATATAAGAAACATATATATATTTTTTATTTTGTTTCCTTATATGTCGATCATATATATAGTAAGATAGCATTTTCGACCCGTGAATCAAGATTATTATATTTAGTTTATTAGGTGGAATAATAGTATGTTCAAAATTTAATTTATCATAATTGATTCTAATATAAATAAAAGATTGTTAAAAATAAATGATATAATCACAATTTAATTTATCATATATCAAATAATTTGTTATTACAAGTGTAATAATTCGTACCATACATATGATAAAATTGAAATTATAATTTTAAGTTATTTTTTTAAAATTAATTTAAATTATAATCATTTGATTAATAAAAAAATAGCATATCATGCGTTATTATTTTTTTTTAATTTAGCGTTAAGTGTATCAACTCTAATGTAGTTATTAATCGGTTTTATTCATCTACTCTGATGGCGAGTACGTGACGGCGCGACGGGTGGGTGGAGATGGCGAGCACGTGACGGCGCGATAGGTTTATTCTTTATGTCATTGAGTGGCCGCTAGGTTTGTTCACTTATTTAGGTTTAGGATTATTTGTGGGCTTGCAACTAATTGGTTGTAACAGGTGGCAGTTAGACCCCAATTATGATGAGTTTCATGATCCTGGTCAGAGAAAGAGAGGAATTGCTAGATAGATTTATGAAAGTAGGTGAAGTAGTTAAATGATGGGTGGGTTAGGAAGTTCTTTACTCTCATTGTGTTTGGAGTTAGGTTAAGGGTTTGTTTGGGTGAGTTTTTAAGAAAAGATCTTTTTTCGAGTTATCTTTTTTTAAAAGATCTTATAGAGAAGTAAAAGTAATTTTATATTTGGATATCTCATGTAAAAAGGTTTTTTTATCTATCAATTATGTTTGGGTATAACAATATAAAAGTACTTTTTTGTTTATTTATTACATGAAAAAACATCTTTTTTTTAAAGAAAAATATCTTTTAAAAAAAATGTAAATTACAGCTTCTCAAAAAATATCTCTTTTTTATTTTACTAGTGCTTTTACTTTTACTACTAGAAATTTGCCAAACACGTTAAAACATAAAAAAAGATCTTTTTTCATTGAAAAAGATATTTTTTTAACAAAATAATGGCGCCCAAACATACACTAAATGGGTTGTGCCTGTGTTTGTGTTTGTAATATCTATTTAGTTTAATTTTTATTTTTACCATATGTTACAGTTAATTTTAAAATATTTATTTAATACACTATGTGCTAATACTAAGAGTATTTTTTAAAAAGATATATACGTAAAAAAATATATAATATGATTATAGATATAACATAAACAAATATATTAAATAAAATGTTAAACTAATATGCTTACCAATGCATTTGTTAAATTTTGCAAATTAGAGAATAAGTATATATTCGGTTCCTTGGTAATCATGTAGATAATAGAATAAGGAAAAGTCTAAGGGGCCAGCAACTTTTTCAAATTTTGACCAGCATGTAACCAGCAAGAAAAAGTGAGCCATTGGATGAAATCTCATACTAATCTCACACCATTAAAATCATCATTGATGGCTATTTGATGGCTACAAATACCAAAAGTTGCTGGCCCCCTAACACTGCTCATAGAATAATTGGGTTGCAAATTAATCCCACACTGTGCACCTTATTTTTTTTCTCATTTCTAAATAAAAGCGGAAATTAAGAGAAATAAGTAGTAATATATCATAAAAAGGATAAAATATTTTGCATATGAATAGATAATTGTTACAAAATAAAATTTCGTTGCGAAATATTAAAATTTCACATACTGCAAATCATGAAGATCAACCACAATGTAATGGTCATTTCTCCCTGTTTTTGACCATGATATAAGCTCTTATTTTCCGGTCAAAAATCCAATAACATCTAATTAAAAAAAATGAAGTAAAAGTATTAAATTAAAGACAAATAAATGAATAATATAATAAATTACTTATAAATTAAAGAGATTTTATTAATTTATTTTATACTAAATAATAAAACTAACAATATATTAATAAAAGGATATACTTTTAAAAAAGCCACAATACAATTTTAAACTTTTGCATAAAAAAATAATTTTGTGTAGGTTAATACAAATTAATTATGTACCAAATAAGTTTGACTGTTTATTTGTTTGTTTTAATATATCAGCATGAGCAAGAAAATTGAAATGATTGTTAGAAGTTTTATGATCATTGACTGTATTTACTATACGTGACTCCTTCTTAAAAATTATTCTACACACGTGTGCAGTTGGAAGATAAATTCCGCTTGATTTCTCAATCACAAAATTTGAGAAGACATAGATCCTTCCCTCGATCGGTTCATTCTCAAACATCTTTGTCAAATAACTCTTGATTGAACAATTAATTTTATCACTGTAAAACAAATTAAATATAAAAGCTATTAGCACTTATAATCCTATTAAAAATATTTATAAATTGGACTTAATATCACTTGAAAAAATTATGAAAAATAATCAACTAACTTTATCATCCATTAGAACCATTTCTATGTAAGTCGTCTTTCTCTTATCAAATTTTGATGAGACTTTCCATAACCTTATAATTTTTTCCTTTATTTTCCAAACTTTTTCATCACATAATCTACCAGCGGTAATACTATTGATAGACTCGTAGTTAGTAGCCATTATGTATAAAAGATAAAAAATAAAAGAGAAAATATGTCTGAAATACGAATCCCCTAAATGATAAATAAAGCGTGTTGAAAAGATATCGCTACACTTTTTTGCATTTTTTGCACGCTTTAAAAGTGTATAAAAGTCAGTTTTTCTTGTAGTGCGAGATACTTATCGATTTGTTACTAGTTTAAAAGAAATTTGTGATGACATTTTGCGATAGTATTGCAACTAATTGACGACATATTATTTTCTAACAAGTTAGCCACTACTTCATAACTCTACTTTATCATTTAGAATAGCTTTGGTTTAACGACAAAATTCCTACGAATTTGATTAAGGATTTTCAAAGATTAGCTATAGATTTGCTACAAAATGTGACAGATTTGCGGCCATATTAGCGGACAACTCACGGCGAGTTAGGTTCGGAAAAATTTCTCGCTAATTAGCGTCAACTAAGCATTCCATTTTGTCTACGAAGTTAGCTTGCATTTAGTGATGAGTGCATGCAGGAGAGTTTGTGGCTAATTAGCGACTACTGTTTAGTCTATTTATTCTATGGAATTTGCTGTTATTTTAGTGATGGATTTGTGACTACCTATTCGGTAGCTAAAAACTTTCCGATGAATTAGCGACTGTAGTGTTTGTCTCATTAATCTACGACTTGTAATTAGTGAGAAAAGCATTCATTGCTAGGCGGTAGCTAATTCGTCATAAATTATATTTTGCGTCAGATTAGCGATAATTTTACTACTCTTTTTGTAATAGCTAATCAGCCATATTCTTGTAGTAATTTTTAATACTACTAAAATAAATTTTATTTTTGTTTTCCCATATTATTTCTGGCATTTTCAGTTCTACCAACTAAATGAAAACAAAAATCCATTATTACTATATTATTATAATCTTTTAGACAAGGCAACAATAATTATTATGAAGTAGCTCTTATAATTCTGAATTTATGCTTCATTTTTTATAAGCATTTTTTAATTTTTCTTAGTTTTATGAAACTTTAATTCTTATAATATAATATTTTACTATTTTATATTGCTGTTATTTTAGTGATGGATTTGTGACTACCTATTCGGTAGCTAAAAACTTTCCGATGAATTAGCGACTGTAGTGTTTGTCTCATTAATCTACGACTTGTAATTAGTGAGAAAAGCATTCATTGCTAGGCGGTAGCTAATTCGTCATAAATTATATTTTGCGTCAGATTAGCGATAATTTTACTACTCTTTTTGTAATAGCTAATCAGCCATATTCTTGTAGTAATTTTTAATACTACTAAAATAAATTTTATTTTTGTTTTCCCATATTATTTCTGGCATTTTCAGTTCTACCAACTAAATGAAAACAAAAATCCATTATTACTATATTATTATAATCTTTTAGACAAGGCAACAATAATTATTATGAAGTAGCTCTTATAATTCTGAATTTATGCTTCATTTTTTATAAGCATTTTTTATTTTTTTCTTAGTTTTATGAAACTTTAATTCTTATAATAGTTTACTACTTTATATTTTGATGCCTCATCAAGAGTAGGAGCTAATTAATAACTACTAAATTAAAATTATAAAAACGAATATTTATCAACAATATTATAATAGTACAGGGATTATATTAATCAATCCTTTTACTTTGCAAGAAATTAAAATAATAAAAATGAGAAATAATGACATACATATCTTAATGGTAAAGAATAACAATAGAAAAAAAAATACATGGGACTATATATAATGTGAGAGAGAGAGAGAGAGAGAGAGAGAGAGAGAGACTCAAATTAAGTAACATTATGAACTATTATTTAGCTTAATTATATAATTTTACATGAAATTAGATATAATTATTAGATATAATTAGCTTAAAGCTATATAATATACTTGATT
>NC_029793.2:2007155-2009687 GCF_000816755.2 Arachis ipaensis | reverse complement strand
TATATATATATATATATATAGACCTTAAAAGTGATTTGGAGGAAGAGGAAGGTGGCCATTGTCCTGAAGATTCTTCACAGTTTCATAGAGACACAAGTTCACTAGGGTGAATTCCATTCTCAAATCTCTGAGCCTTTGATTTGAAAATATGTAGGGTTTTACTCTTGGGTTTTTCTCATCTGAACATCTGCGTGCACATATACATAAACCTGTTGTGTTAAATTTTTTATTCCACAAAATTACACTATCAACTATATAAAATTTATTTTATTAATTTTTTTAAAGTAGGATAAGCATGTAACTACACAATATTATCTCCCATTTTATTCCAATATTCTGTATTTTTTTTAAAATAAAAATCTTTTAGAACAAGCAAGAATGATGCAATAATTGAGAAAAAAACAATATAAAAAAAGTCAGAAGATTTGTATCCTTATGACCTTATCTATCAATATATGATAATAAAGGATAAATACCTTTTTTGGCCTTTGACTTTTTACCCGTGAGACATAGCGCACCTTAATTATCCTTAAACCCCATCCAGGTTCTCATCCACTAATAAAAATAGATAAGACGACCCTGCAACCGGATGACAACCGGTTGCCAGTCTGATGTGTCAAATTGAGTCTAAGGTGTCAAAATATCAGTGCCAGGTGTCAGTTCCTTTGGTTGGAAGGACTAAAAACCCTTTCTTTAACATCTTCCTCTTTTTCTTCATCCTCCTTCTCTTCCTCTTTTTCCATTTCTTCAAAACCATTATCAATGGCTTTTTCCTCTTCTTCAGAGCCATCATCAATGGCTACCCAAAAACCAGAAAAGAACCCCCTGAAAACCCACACAAAACCACAAAACTCAAGTTTGTGCCTGCATCAAAAACGAATCCAAGTTCATGGTTTTTCTTTCCCCACACCTTAACATTGTTTAGATTTTTGGAGCCTATGAGGATTCTGATTCTCTCTCCATCGTCGCTGCGCTTTGCGAACAAGAAACCCTATTCGACCGAATTTCTGATCGACCTTTTTTGAGATAGAAGCTGCTGCAAGCTTTGCGAACAAGAAACCCTAGCACACAAGGATGATTTGCAAGGATCCTTGAAGGAGAATTTCAGCAGAGCAATCTTCGAATAAGTTTTTAACTTCTCTTTTTTTTTTTATTCATGATTAGTAAGTTTTTGTAAACTTATATTTTTGTTCCTGGAAATTTACCTAATGGTGGTACTGAGCATGGTGGTGTCTATGGTGAAGGAGAGATTTGGATGAGAGGCGACTCGGATTGGGCACGACATCATGGCAGGGAGGAGGATGTGCATGTGGTTGCTGTCAGGGATGTTCGTGGCAGTTTCGGTGCTGATCCGATGGAAGGTGGTTTAGGGGGGGTGGTAGTTTAGGGCGAGAAGGAAAAGAGAATGAGGAAGAGAGAACTACAGTGGTAGTGGTGAAAGTGAAGTTCGACGATAATGGTGATGGTGATGGAGATGTGAAGAGAATGTTAAAGAGGGGGTTTTTAGTCCCTCTAGCACTAATATTTTGACACCTTAGTCTTAATCTAACACGTCAAAATGGCAACCGGTTGTAGGGGCCGTCTTGTCTATATATGTTAGTGGACGAGGGTTTATATGAGGTTTAAGATGATTAGGGTGCACTATGTCTCACGAGAAAAAGATCAGGGGTCGAAAAGGGTATTTACCCGATAATAAATAAATAAATATTCATTAATAAGAAATTCAATGCAAGTAACTTGAAACCATTTTTTACTCAAGGAATCATAAATATATATAAAAAAAAAACTATTATAGATGATTAGGTATATATAAGCTTATATATATTAATAACTTACTGTCACATAAATACGTAATAAAGTAAATTAATTAACAAAATATTTAAAAATAGATAATTTTATATTTTACTAGAGGTAAAACCAAAAAAAATTATGAAAAAATTATAAAAATTGAAATAATTTATTTATTTGATAAATATTTATTAATTTTTTAAATTAAAAAATTAATTATAGTTATATTTATTATTAAATATATAGCATTATATTTGATTATATAATATTTTAATTTTCGATTCCTACTCTTAGATTTCTGGATCCGTCCTGAGAGGAGGTACTATCAATGTCAAAATGCAACAAGCATGTGACAAGGACATTAGATTTGGTAAAGACAAGTAAGCTCCATGTATGGTTCATATGTTTGGATTTCAATTTGACTTGACTCTTCACAATGCAAAGTCAAAGTTGTTACACCTACAACTTGAGAAAACCATTTCTATATTTGCAGTGTGAATTAAATGCTCAAAATCCTTAACCACCTAATTACCTCTAATTATGAAACATTCAAACAAAACTGCGCTCTAATATTATTTCTACGACTAATTCAGCTTTAACATTTACAAAGCACTCTGTCTTCCATTTTAAAAATAATATAAATATTAAGAGAGGTAATAATAAATTAAATTAAATCGTACTAATTATTTTTCAAATAAAAAGATTTTACATTCAAAATATTAGTAGTAGCTAGTAATGCCTTTA
>NC_029793.2:2003721-2007130 GCF_000816755.2 Arachis ipaensis | reverse complement strand
ATGACCAGATTGCTTTTTATTTTGCTGCATTATTATTCTTTTTTTTTCTCTAGTTCTATTTAAATTTATGTATACAATTTCTTGGTGTATATTATATTAAAAAAATAACATATGTATTTAAATTTTTATTCTTTTAAATATTAAGAGAAAATTTGGAGATGAACTAAGATTCACAATTATTATTTATATTGTGTATATATGCAATTAGTTTAAGAGCAAGCACAAAGTAGTAATGATTTGTTATATAATATATACTTATGTATATTTTATTCACATTATTGAGAAGGCTCAGCATCTTTTAATCATTTTTAGAAATTTATATATTTTTTAAATTTTTTTATACAATTTTTTTAGTACTTAATCTGAAGACATGTTAACTAAATTTATATGTATATTACTATTTTTGCTACAAGAACATGTACCAAGTAGTAAAAATCATGAAAATAAACCCAACAAGCAGCCCAACAAAAAGCCCAACGTATAAGCCCAATAAACAAGACTTACCTCCGTGAATTCAACATTGAAGGCACCAGTAAAAAATAACAAATCCTCCGCCTTCTCTTCTCCGATTCACATGTGTGATTTTGTGCATCACCGAATTGAAACTCCGTGTGCTTCTCTCCTGTTTCGTTGTTATTTATTGATTGATTCTGAAATCAGGTTGATAGTTAGAGAGAGATATGAATTCTGCCGGAGATCAAAGAGGTTGGGATGGTGTGCATGGTATACCGTATTTACCGGTGATTACTCGTGAACAACTTGATGATTATTTTCGACGACGCGAGGTGCTTTTCAGTGAACAACTTGATGATTATTTTCGACGCTTCCAGCTGCTTTTAAAGAGAAAATGACAAATAGATTTCTTACCTTTTGTCCCGCGAATATTTTTGTCTCTGACTATTAAAAAATACTTTTAAGTCCCTGACTTTTACAAAACTTGGACGGATCAGTCCCCCCGTTTAAATGCCTACGTCAGAGACTGATTCGTCCAAATTTTATGAAGATCAGAGACTTAAAAGTATTTTTTAATGGTCAACAAAAAAAAATGTTCGTAGGACAAAATGTCAGGACTTATTTATCTTTTTCTCGCTTTTAAATTCACCACACGCTTTATTTTTTTTTCTCTGTGTTCTGTTTTATGCTTTTTTATATAATCTCATAATTTAACTCTTTAGTTTTTTTTATTTTTATTTTTTGTTTATAGTCAGTTCCATTACCTGCTGGCGGAATTGCACCCGTTGATAAACAACGTGTGATTTCTGTCGGTGTGGATGGTATACCGAATATACCGGTGATTACTCGTGAACAACTTCGTGATTATCTTCGACGCCCCCAGCAGGTGCTTTTAAATTCACCACACGCTTTATTTTTTTTGTCTCTGTGTTCTGTTTTATGCTTTTTTATATAATCTCATAATTTAACTCTTTAGTTTTTTTTTTTATTTTTTATTTTGTTTACAGTCACCTCCAATACTTGGCAGAATTGCACCCTTTATACTTAATGAGGTTGATAAGCAACGTGTGACTAATTTGGCTAAGCGATGCTTGCAACTCTACAATGACCAAAATGTTGTGTCTATGATGGTTTTTGTTTTATTGAGTTTTATTTATGTCTATAATCTCATTCACTAATGATTATTTTTATTCTTGTTATTACTACGTAGGAGAGGAGGTTTGAGTTTCATGAGCTTGTCTATGTTAAGAGGCAATGTGGCCCTACGTTTTCCATTACTTTTACTGCACGCTCTGCTGATAATGCATTTGAAACCTTTTATGGCGAAGTGTGGCACAAATTCGATAATACCCTCCATGTCAGAGGGATTGTTATTAAGCAGGTACCATCATCATTTATTTATATTTAGGGTGTGTCTTGTCATTTTAATTTGTTTATTTTAGTTATGACTTTGTTGTTGTGTGTGTGAATGTATTTTTATTTTAATAATGTGGTTTTGTTCTGTGATTACTTTATCATAAGGTTCTTAGATTGTGACTCATAATTATATTTGATTGTTAAGTTCTTTGCATGAGTAATTATAGCTGCTACCTATCATAAATCATCCTAACTATTAATGCTATTGCTTCTATTTTTTTTTTCTGTCAAGATATCTCGTTTAATTTTAGCTTCATTTTTTTTGTATATATTTTTTTATAATTGGCATCAAGTATTTCATAATTTTGATTAATTATTGTATTCAAATATTTTCCTTTTATATTTCATGTGATTAGTATTTTTTCATTGATTTTGCATTGGAGTTAATGTAACATGCTGAGATCCTCTTTCAATATATTTATCCAGTAAATTGGTACATCTCAAGAAGCTGGTACATCTCAAGCCTAAGTTGTGGAATCTGAGTTCTGGTAAATGTTCTAGTTGTGTGTTCATGGTTTCTTCAAGAAGGAAAACTCTGATGCTGTTATATAATTTTAATACTCATGAAATAGTGCACTGTGTATTGCACAGTGATAGACATAATAACTGACAGCTGATGAGCATTATTTACAGAATTTATGGAATTTGTTAGTGTTCTAGCTTCTATCGTTAACTTGCTCTATTAATATAATTTTCGATTTGTGAATGGTGATTTTAGACTGGAAGTGCTTCAAAATTTTCTTTCAGAATATCAATTAACAATGTTTTATGTTGTTTCAATAAAATAAATGACCCTAAAATTGAACATCAACAAGTTTTACTAGCTGCGAATTGTCAATTTTAAAAAATTTGAGCTTTTTCATGGTCTATATATATTATATTCTGATCATTCATTCAATATATAAGTGATTTTTATTTGAATGGTGATTTTTCAATTATTTGTTCTACTTCTGGTATTTGTAATTTGAATTGTAGATGAAAGAATGGTGTGAAGAATTTTCTAATCAATATGTTTTGTGTGATGCGTTGTCAATTATTTTCACTGCAATTAAAGATGATCATTTTGTTTGTTCTTCATGTCCTTAACAAGATTTTTTTTATACAAAAGTCACAATTCTATTCTATAAGTGAGAGTAATTTTATTATAATTTTATCATGAATGAAGTTTATTTCCTCAAGAATTTTAAATGGTGTAAAAATTAATTACTTGTAAGAATGCATTATTTTGAATTAAAATAAAATATTTATAAAAATTATTTATTTATTATTTGTTAATTTTGTGAAGTGTTTTAAATTTAAATCAGTAAATCTTTTTACCCTATCACAATGTACATCAAAAATATTAGATTGTTGTACCGGTCCTATAATGATTTAACATGAGACATGATATTCATTTTTTAAAATAATTTACGTATAATAAAAAATATGTTTACTTGTTTACCGTGCAAATTTTATTATTATATTTGTATGTTCATGATTTTAATTATATTTTTAAGTACTCTGAATAGAATTATTTTATTATATTATGTTTTATATATTA
>NC_029793.2:1987433-2003714 GCF_000816755.2 Arachis ipaensis | reverse complement strand
TGTTCCATAATGTAATTAAGTAAAAATATATTTTTTTAATAAAAAATTAATAACCAAACTAATAATTAATCATGTTCGAATGAGAGGAGATAGCGATGATACCGGAAAGGATGGTGAAATTACGGGCAATGGGAATTCAACGACATTGTTAAGGATGATGCTGAAGAAAGAGAGATTGTGTGAAAGGGCAGTAGATTGCGATGACGTCGGCGCTTCTTGTCACGATCGCGAAGACGATGCTTGGAAGGACCGAAACTATAAGATGAAGAAAGTATGAAGGAGTGAAAATATGCTTCCATTAACGGGAGTGGAGTTTTGATATTCTAAAAAATTATATCATTACCCATCTTAAATAATAAATTACAAAATAACCCAACTATGGTTAAGATAATGACCAATTAAAATATGACGCATCATGAAGGATAACTTACATGTTATTTTAGAGGGGTGTTCTATGGATTTTTAGCAAATCGAAGGTGGTTCGATATCTAATGGTTTGGGAGCGAAAACCTACTGCTCTGTGAGTACCAATTTTCTTAAAGTGCATCAAAGACCTTTCGATCGAACAGAAACTTAAGAAAATCTGAAAAGATAAATAAAAGATTTTGAAAATAAACTGACTAAATTTAAAATGAATTGCATTGAATTTAAATAAAACAGTAAAATGCCTTCAATTAGATCAAAGGACTTTTGACATGAAAAATAAAGATACTGGAATATAAAATTGGACAAGGAAATTAAATGTTGCTTGAAAGATAAAATTGCAAGAAAAGTAAAGTTTGCAGAAAATATAAATGAAAAGATAAAAACAGTTGAAGAAAACCTACAGAAAAGTAACTCGAACGCAGACTCAGAAAGTCTCTGAGATATAAGTGTGCTTGAGTATTTTCTGAAGCAAAATTTCAACCCTTGTGCCTTCGAGTCTTCTCTTATTTATAAAAATCTTCAACCAATCAGATTGAAATGTAACCCCCACATATATTAATCCATCAGTAACTGTTCCCGCTTCTTTTGTTTGACAAAAGTAACTGCTAGAAGTAACCTTTAAAACTTGGATCCTTCGACTTAACACACCGAACAGCTGATTAACCAAACGTGGCAGTTCTGACTCTTGCTCAGCATTCCCTGCCAAATATTCTCTCTCGATGCAAGCCCTTCTTCGAAGATACGCGCTTACTAACTCTCGAATACACCCTTTTCTCGAAATAAATTATTTTCGACTAACAAATTGCCCCTAGGATTAATGTGTTTTTTTGATATCATCCAAAAATGAAAACACTTAATTCTAACTACTCTTACTATGCCGCCATAAGAAATTAATTAATCATAAATGAAATTCATTACCTTTCATTTACTCGCGCCTATCCTGACACGTTTCCCACTACTCTTAGTCTCTCTCTCCACCACTTCACCTTCTCCAAGAAGTTATCCAATCTCAAATTTTGAACTTCATCATATGAAACGGTAGAGCACCCCTTTAACTATTGGTTTGATATTATGAGGACTAAGAATCCGACCATGTGTGATTGGGCCAACCAGTTGGAGAACGATAAGTAGACTCAGCACCAAGATGAAGACAGAAGGTTCGGCCACATGATGACGAACATATCTGAGTGTGCCATGTGTGATTGGGCCAACTGGTTAGAGTACGATAAGTGGACTCAGCACCAGGATGGAGGCAGACGGTTCGGCCACATGACGACGAACATATCCAAGTGTGTTAATTCCGTATTGAAGGGGACACAGAATCTGCCGGTTACTGCATTAGTGAAGTCCACGTATGGGAGGATAGCAGAGCTTTTTGTCATCTGAGGTCAGACAGCAGAGGCGCAGTTGGGATCTGGGCAGCGATTTTGCCAGGCACTGGATAAGGCGATAGAGCGCAACTTGAGAGATTCGAGATGCTTCACTGTTACTCTATTTGATAGGCATCAGTCTGAGTATACTATGGCTAAGACGACTCCTACCGGTAACTTCTTGCTTGGTTCGTATCGGGTTTCTCTCAGGGATCACGCTTGTGACTACGGGTATTTTCAAGCTCTCTATTACCTGTGCTGCCATGCGATTGCATGTTGTGCTCAGTCCCGATTGGACTGGGCCACATACGTTCATGAAGTTTATACCATGAGTAAGGTGTTTAGTGTATACTGGATGGGGTTTCTGCCACTTATTTCAGAAGGGCTCTGGCCACTTTATGACGGTCCGACTGTCGTTCCTGATCCTAACATGCGACGTGCCAGACAAGGGTGGCCGAGGTCTACCCGAATCCGCAACACCATAGATGAGGCCGATATTGATAGGCCGAAGCGTTGTGGGCTATACAGGCAGACGAGATACACTCATAGGAGTTGCCCTCAGCGAGGATCCGCGGCTGGAGCCGATGCATATGTGTCATGAAGTCGTTGTGATTAAGTTTTATTGTCCTTTTTGTATTTGTTTTCTTGTTCTTTTTGTATTTGTTTTCTTGTCCTGTTTTAGTGTGTTATGTTGTTGGCTTGAATGTATAGTCCTTGTTGTTATTTTGTTTTGATGTACTATGGTTATTATCTGCCACATTTCTCTATGTAGTTGTGATTCTCTTGAGTAAAGTTAAAGTCTTTATGTTTGTGATTCTGTTGAGTACAAGAAACTGACTTCATTATATCAAACTATCAACGTATAATTTGCCCTCCAACTATAAATAGCGACTGTTAGAGTTAGCATACCAACTATAAACAGGTTCATGACAATAAACAAGGCACAAATGAGTTAATGTTCATGAACATATATAACCATAAATAAGGCATACATGAGTACAAGTTCGTAACCATAAATAACCATAAATAAGAAATACAACAAGTCATGAAAATAAACATAAACTAAACAACTGCTGATCCTAGTAGTCCTCATCGTCCCCAAATGCTCAAAGGAGATGCGACCCTGTACCACACCGAGTAGGCCGTCTCACTCTAGCTGGCCTCTGAGGCTGCTGTGTGGGAGGATCATCAGGCATGGCCACACCGTATGTAGATGGAGGTGTACCTCCATGCTGAACCAACTATTATACGGGCTGCCGGTAGGCTCATTAAGGTCTACATGAAACTATGGGTGGTACTCAGTCATATGAGGCAGAATCTCTGGTGGCTGGGGATACTCAAAATAGAATCAACTCTGTTTGCCAACTCAAATGCCACACTTGATAGTAGCTCGGGAACCACCTTTCGCCACCCATACCATCCTTGCCATGAAGCCAGTCTATGTTCAAAGCCGGCTGAGGCACGTGCTGAACGCCACCGAGCTGTGGCAACACCCTGTCCACCTGGTGCCACTCAATGACAGCGAAGTAAATCAGGCTAGTACATGCGCACCATAACCGACTATGCTCCTCGGCTAGAATCTCTAGATGTAGCAAGCACGTCGAGCGCAGCATAAGGCTCCCAAACAATCTGCAAATGTTTACAGAATGCTCCATTAATACATTAAACACTAAACATGTAGGCAAACAAAGAGAAAAAATTGGCAACAAAAATAAACAAATTACATCTCGATCACTTAAGCGGTCCAATGCAAGGCGACACTGGATAACTCTCTCCTCCTTGCGGTCGGATGTCGATAAATACGTGGCCCACCTGAACGAAGACAACGTTATATGAATATATAAACTGGGAATAGCTTAGTTAATAACTAGAACCTTAAAAACTAAAACTGAAAGTCTAAGTGCCCATATATCGATACCTGGAAGCTAACGGAAAAGAGAAAACGTCGAATCCCTACGGTCTGAGACTAGCGAACCGCCAGAAAATCCAAGATTGCAGTAGCTGGAGCGGGCCGGCCAAGTTCGTCACATTTCTGTTGGCAACCCGACACATGCATCGATATAGCCATGCCAATGCTGCCGAAGCCCAATTATAATTGCCCATCTCGTCAAGCCTTGCCACAAAGGGCAACCACCGTATATGAACCCGATTTCCACTCTTGTCACTGAACAACTGAGTGGATAGCAGCATTATAATATAAGCCTGTGCATATATCTGTACGGTGTCCTCGGTAGCATCCTCGGCAGCACCCTGAATCTCATGGAACCAGCTGAAGTGGAATGTAAACTGCTTTACCTTATTCGGCAGGAGAAGCTTGCCAAATAGTTCCTGAAACCACTCCTAAGCGGGTCTACCATCATCCATCAGCTTCTTGAAATCTGTAAGGCACCCGGATACAGGTAAACTATCTACGGGCAACCCCAGCTGGTATGCAACATCCTGCAGCGTGATGGTGCACTCCCCGAATGGTATGTGAAAGGTGTGCGTCTCAGAACACCACCTCTCAATGAATGCTCATCCAACCAGAACCACCTCGTGTTGAGTCTCGCCAGGTGGTACAACCCAACCCTCACCAGATAGGGTATGATCCTGTCATGTAGAGGCTGTAGCATGTGAGAGAAATAACCAAAACCAAATGAAATTCCATCACTAACAAGTTTAACCCATAGATACTAAACAAGTTTAACCAGAAACAGATACTAAACTTATCATTTTAAATTCAAATTAATAAAGCTTAAATATAAGACTCAAATCTTTAATTTAAAATAAACAAATACTAAACTTATAATTTTAAAATTTAACAATGTAAAATACAACAATTAGGATCATCATTCTACTTAAACATTTTATCCTATCTCTAAATTTTACATCGTAACTTTGAAATCCTAAACTGACCAATCCTAAATTATGTGTTCTAACTACCAAACCCGAATACTACACTTAATGTTATATGAAATAGTGAAATACAATAAATAAAGAAAACAAACTTACCTCTTCGTTGATGCTGTCAATTATGTGCGCAACGCCGTTGAGCCGATAAAGACTGCGTTCGTCCACCATGGTCCTGACCCGAAAAAAGTCAGAATGTCTTCCTCGCCACACTTTCCTCTCCCCCTCTCAGAACGTCTCTTTCTCTCTCTAACAATATCAAAGTGGTTCAAACTGAATAATCCGCGACTCCTCTATCGCATATTTATACTAGAGCATAAACCGCTGGACCCTTGTCGCGATTTATGTACGTTTCCACCTTACACAAAAACTGCGAGACCCCTACCGCAGTTTATATATATTTGCAATCCGTGGGACCCCTCTCGCAGTTTACATAGTTCACTGGAAAAATACATTTTCGTATGCAATTTGCAAAAGTTATATTTCGGTGAATTTGAAGTCCAAATGTTTTATTGTATGTGTATCATTTTTTTTCTCCCACAAATTTATATACTAATTATTCTACAAACATTTTATGATAAATAAAAATTTTTAAGAGTAAAATTATAAAAAAAATAAATTTATTTAAAATAAAATTAAATGTGATTAAGTATAATTTATTTAGATGTAATTAAAAAATAATTGAATAACCATGTACCGTAAAAAATTGATATTATTGAAAGATAAAATTAAAATTTATTTCTATATATTGTTTTTGTTCCCACCGTGTTCGTCCTATTTAAGTCTCTAACTATTTAAACCCCTAACGTTTCAAAATCATCTCAATTTATCCCACCATCAATTCCGTTAACAAATTGTTGATGGCACAATTCCTGACGGCAGGACAATATTGAGTCAATTTTGAAACGTTAGAAACTTAAATAAAACGATTCAAATCTTAATGACAACTTTGAAACTTACCTCGAACGTTTGGAGATAAAAACGATCCTCTACTCAATATAAATTTAAATTATTCTTGGCAGTAGAATTATCAAAAAAGGTCATTGATAATCCGTCAATTTAGTTTGAATTCTATAATTACTATGACCAAATTAAATAGAGCTTTGGTCAAAGAATAATGTGTAAGATAGAACTATTCAAGAGTTAAAAGAGACGTATCTCAACATTAACAAATTCTTGATGAAGTTTATATACTATTGCTATCATCCATTTTCTCATACAATTTGTAAAGCTTATACCGGAGAATTTCAACTTTACGATTTCTAATCTTCAGCAAGTGATTTAACGAAGAACATTGGAGTATGTGAGACATTAGGTTTAACCTACATATATTAACAAAATTTGATAACATATAACTATGAAATTAAACTAGGCAAATTTCATGAAACAATCTAACAGTGTACATGCCAAGCTTCTCGAATTCCATGCTGCTAGAAAAGGATCAAAACTGTAACAAGATCTAGCATGAATTATCAGTATACAGAGCTTTGCCATTTCTGTCACTCCATCATATTCTTGGTGCTGTATTAAGAATCATAGTTCAGTTCGTTTAGTACCAAATATGAAAATAAAAAATAAAAATAAAGGGTTAGATTCGTTTCTATTTTATTTCCGATGTAGTACATTTTATTTTCAAAATTTTATGAGGGAAAAGGCAAAAACAAAAATGAAAACAGAAAATAAATTATATTGTGTTGTATATATATTATATAATAGTGTTTACCTCCACCCATAGTTGCTTCAGGTAAGCGCTCAATCGAGTACTGGCGTTTCGTGATGTACATTATTGGCACACCAGGAATCTGCAATAGACAAACCAACTTCATGAATCACACAATTGCATTCAGAAGCAACGCAAGCAAAGCAAAAAAGAGACTAATGACTTTACCTTTCGGATCCTCCTCTTCAAGTCCCGATCACAAGTTGCAACAATGTAGCACTTATTCTGCTTACAAGAAAATGGTTTGTGTAAATAAATTGGGATGAAAAGAAATTAACAGTTGTCTGCGAAACATTTTTAACAGATACTTGAAAACAAACAAAAGTATCACACATAATTAAAATAGAACCACACCCGAGTAACTCTATCAACAATACAGTCATCAGCATAGGTCCCTTTATGAGTACAGAGTATTCTCTCAAATCGTGGATCCTTTGCAATCCTGTCATGTACAAAAATAAAAACTTGTATATAAGAAGCTGAATATAGTAATAATTTATCAACAAAAAGGAAAGAAAAAAAAAAAAACAGCTACACTCTAGCCCTTGTAAGATTTGTATCCAAACACGTTATACCTTAAAATATACTAAGAAGCTGAAACTATTATAATCATTTATCATAAAAAGGAAATGAGAAGAAAAGTAAAACTACACCTTGGACCTAGTAAGATCTGTATTCAAACAAGTTATACCTTAAATTATAGTCTTTTGAGGACTCATTAAGGTGTCAAAATGTACATCTTCCGGGTACGTTTACTTTAAAAAAAATGTTGTTTCTCTTTCATCTAAATCAAAGAAATGGCCTATCAAAGAAATATGACCAATAGTAGCATAAGCAAGCAAGCTAGAGGCTGAGAACTACAATGTTTCAAAGGGGGAAAAAATCACCGAGTCCCATGATTTCTTCAACCTAAACCTGTGTCGTTTTAAGAGATGTTTCAAGCAATGTGATTTAATCTATTTGAATTAGAGCTTCAATATGTCTCTTTCAATTTCAAACAAAACTGATAAATGAGTAAAATTTCAAGTGGTATATCTACTTTTCTTTTGAAAAGTTAGGTATTTCAGAGGAGCAATGGTCTGTTTCTTTGTCAACCAAAGTTTTAATAAAGGACATGGTGATGATGAAGGTTTGCAAAAACAGAGACTATATATATATGCATCACAAGCATATGAAGATATAGCCACATAATCAACTATATAAGGCACAACACAAAACATCTACCTTAGAGCTACACGATATTTCTGCCCTAACTTCTCAAGCTCTGCCATCACACAATCCGTGATACAAGGAGTGCCTGAGAATCCAAAACACCAATAGACCAAGGGTAAGAAGATAACGTGGGATTGGAATTAATGTGTTCACTGCCCAATAGGGGAAAAGAATCTTATAATCTTGGCAAAGCTATGATGGCATGAACTTAGGTAAGTAACCATTGCTTCTAACTCACATTTTGCATATAAACACTTCAGCATTTCCTTCTCCAGCTCCAACTGCATAAACAAGGCCAAAGATTTGTGAGTGACCAACTAGGAAACTTAACACGAAAATTATACATTTGATAGTAATTGATTTTAATTCCCTCACATGTTAACAAGGTTACATGTTAGAATGACGACAGAATCATGACTATCATCATCAACACATGGTCACAAACATTATTAGCTACATATCACACAAATACGAACAAAGTAGTCCATGACAAGAAATGCCACCAAGTTATAAGGTTACACAAATTTGGAAAAAGAGACAAGAAAGATGTCTTTCCTGAGAAATATGACAGTAGGTATATATATATACATATTTTTAATTTTTATTATGTTCTACCCACATTGAACTTCATTCAAATAAAAAATAAAAAATTAAAAGTTAAGCACACTCACTTTATTTTGGATGGAGAAATTGATGAAGTTGGTATCGATTAGAACACGATAAGGGGATCCCAATGCAGTATTGTATTCAAAGAAAAGTGCTGAAGAATAGCGAGGCCTAAATGAAGCAAATTCGGACCATGGGTTATTGAAAACAGTAGTCAAAATAGATAAAAAAAACATTAAAAAGAAAGAGATAACTGATAGTCCTCATGAAGCCTTACACGTTTCTGGGTAGCTTTTCCTTGTCATGATCCTTCTTTCTTGGGTCCAAAACCTCCTGCTTGTAGCTGAATTCCAATATTCCAATATATGAATTAAAACAAAGGACTTGAAATTGAGCTAAACCAAACAAAATAGGAAATTTAGAAAACGAAAATAGAAAAACTCACCTTTTGATAGCTTTGGTGGTAATAACCTTCTTCCTCACAGCAAATTTAGGTCCTTTTTTAGCTTTACCCATTTTGTATCTATAAGGATTACGCAAAAACCTAGCACAGCATAAAAAACCTTGTTGCTTTAAGTATATGGCAGTATATATTCACTGAGGTAAAATATTACAATAATATACATCAAGCAAAACATCAAACACATGGTGTGCAGCTTTTATACCACTTCATATGAAAAAACAAAATCACAATAACGGCAAAAGAGGACACAGAGAAGATATTAAAGATCAAGAGAAATCATGGCCGTACCGGAAATTCGCAGCTTGGAGGGTGAAGAGAGCGTGCCGCCACTACGAGTGTCTTCTTCTCTTTTTCTCTTTTCTGTTCTGTTTTTGAGTGACGAATATGGAAGCTGAAAATAATGGCAAATTGGCAATAGTAGTGCCGAAAAGAAATACTTAACCTAGATAAAAGAATTTAACTTTTTTTTTTAATATCTTAAATTTAATATTATTTATAAAGAATATTTATCATTTTGATTAATTTCATATTATTATCAGTATTAACTAAATTTAGCAAATAAAAGAATAAGTTAGTATACTCTAATGCATTTAATAACTTTTTAATTTTTAAGTCAAAAGAAACACTTCATGTTAATTTATATAAAAGAATTATTATGATTAATTAATTGAGAGTAAACATAAAATATTTGATTTGATGCAATTTCAATACTTTAATACAAATACTAATGATAAAAAGAAAAAGATTTAATTATTTTGTTAGTCCTTATAGTTTCACCAAATTTTTAATTAGATCTTTATATTTTTTTTAATTGGATTCATACACTGTTTTTAATTTTGTAATTACGTCATTTTTAGGGCAAAAAACCCTAATAAGCCAAGTGAAGAATCCTGTAACGTAAATACGCCAAAACGAAAATCGTTTCAGCAATAAGTCAGACCGTATTTTTATATAATTCGAACCAGGGTGGTTCGAACTCTATTTGTTAATAATTCGAACCACTGCAGTTCGAACTACAAAGAGAGAAGAAGCTTGAAGTAAATCGAACCAGGCTGGTTCGATTTACAGAGAGAGAAGCTGTATCATATAATTCGAACCAGGCTGGTTCGAATTATAGGTAAATATGCTGCATTAAGTAATTCGAACCACGCTGGTTCGAATTACACAACTTCTAATTCGAACCACCTTGGTTCGATTTAGTGGTATACAGAGCAGTATATATAGGGTTGTAAACGTGAGTTACTCTCATTAGAGGGTGTAAGATGGCTAGTGAGGAGAGTTTTGGTGTTTTGGTTCACCACAGAGGATCCATTAAGAGGAAAACTCGTTCCGGTGTGAAGTTCACAGATAAGGATCCCCTCTGTATTGTCGTCAGTCCTACGACGAGCTATGATGACCTTGTTAGATCTGTGCTGATGAAACTCGGTGTGGAAGGTGCGAAGCGGGTTAAGAAGTTTTTCTATCGCATTCCAGTCACGGTCCTGCAGGATACTGTGAAGTATGATTGTTTCACGATTGGTAGTGATGAGGACTTGCAAGTTTTGTTTCTTTGTCGGAGGCAGTTCCCAGAGGTGAGGACACCAGAATTGTTGGCAAAGCTGGTTGATGTGGTATCCAGCTCAGGGGGTTCGAACCGGAATACTACGACTGTAGCCACGGCAGCCGGTTCCAGTTCCAGGCCTGCCGTTGCTTCTTCGTCCGTCCCTGTGTACGAGACAGCGGTCCAACCGGTCGCCTCCCCGTCTTTTGCTGTTGATCTCAATGACGGAGTAGGCGACGTGGTAGGATCATTTGATGTTCCGCCGAACGGTTTACAGGGCGTTCCACCAGTGGGCGTCGGAGACGGATTGTTGGATGATGCAGAGGCGGACGACGTCGAGCCGGATATGATTGAGGATGACAGCGGCGACGATGTCGGACCGAGTGAGCCTGCATTGGCGGTCGGTGGTTCTAGTTCTGGCACACAGCAGTATCCACCATATTTTTCCTCTTTGGACCTGGACGCCATGAGGCAGGAGGGTGTTTCAGGGCATTCCGTTGGATTCGGAGCTAGAGATGCGGAAGGGACAGCTGGTCTGACAGAGTTCCAGGTTGGTCAGCAATTTCAAGATAAAGATGAGGCCCTGTTAAGTGTGACGACCTACAGCATCCGGCGAGGGGTACAGTACAAGGTAGTGGAGTCTGATCATCGCCGTTATGTGGGCAAGTGTTCTGAGTTTGGGAATGGGTGCACCTGGTTGATTCGACTGAGCCTCAGGCAGCGCAAGGGCATTTGGGAGGTTAAACGGTACAATGGACCTCACACTTGTCTTGCGACCTCCATCTCGAGTGACCACAGGAGCTTGGATTATCATGTGATTTCGGCGTTCATTATGCCAATGGTCAGGGCCGATGCATCCGTCAGCATAAAGGTGCTCCTAAATGCCACAGCAGCACACTTTGGGTTTATGCCGACTTACAGGAGGGTCTGGATGGCGAAGCAGAAGGCTATTTCCCTCATCTACGGTGACTGGGATGAGTCATACAACGAGCTCCCTAGGTGGGTGTTGGGAGTCCAGTTAACGATGCCGAGTACTGTTGCAGTCCTACGCACGAGCCCCGTTCGAGTTGGTGGACAAGTTGACGAGTCTCAAGCCTATTTTCACATACTTTTCTGGACGTTTCCACCGTGCATCGAGGCATTCCGTCATTGCAAGCCGCTAGTTAGCATCGACGGCACACATCTGTATGGCAAGTACGTCTCCGGACGCCATCGCTCGACAAACGCACTGACAAGGGCCTCGTCCAACCGGAACCATCTATCGTTCAGCCTTGCAAGATGGTAAAGACCTGCCATCTGCAGGTACGGAACGTATCTGTCATCGAGGACCATGCCCTGCTGCCGCCGCATGCTCCTGATGCATCGCTGAGGCTGCGGAAGAAATGAACTGCATTAGTGGGACCAACTTAATTACCAATGACAAAGATAATCAACACGATAATTGATAAACCTAAAAATCGTACTAAATATAAGCGCTTAAAAATCCATGAACGAGAACCACTTGCATAAACAACTAACATAAGAAACCAGCATAAACCACTGACATGAAAGATCTAACATTAAACAACCACAACTAAACCGCTAACATAAACCACTAACATAAACCACTTACACAAACCACTAACATAAACCGTTAACAACTAACATAAACCACTAACAACTAAACCGCTAACATAAACCACTAACATAAACCGTTAACGTAAACCACTTACATAAACCACTTACACAAACCACTAAGATAAACCACCAACATAAACCACTAACATAAACCACTAACATAAACCACTAACAGAAACCACTAACATAAACCACCAACTAAACCACCATCTAACCCGCATGCAAAACCACTAATATAAACTACTAACATAAACCACTAACAGAAACCATTAACAGAAACCACTAACATAAACCAATAACATAAACCACCATCTAACCTGCATGCAAAACCACTAACTCACATGTACCGGTAGAACAAAGTTATATCCGTACTAACATCCTCGTTGATGACCCCAGCTATATGGGCGACTCCATCCAAGCGATATAACCGTGCCGGATCGTCCCCCATCAGCAGAGTATTCCGTTCAGGTCTTTGTCGGAGAGAATCTGGGTCCTTTTCTATGAGATTTGGTGGGGTAGGGGAAGGTGAGAATGGTTCGAATGAGGCTGATTCGAACTCCTTATATAGCACAATCACTAGTAATTCGAACCAGGGTGTTTTGAATTACTTAGAACGCAGCTTAAGTGTAATTCGAACCAGGGTGGTTTGAATTACTTGAAGACCCTAAATTACCTATAATTCGAACTGGGGTGGTTCGAATTACATGCAATGCTAGTTCGAACCAGCCTGGTTCGATTTACTATCAACTCTTTCTTCCTAATTCGAACTGGCCTGGTTCGATTTATTCCTAAATGCAGTTCGAACTAGCCTGTTCGAATTACATTAAAATACGATTTGGCTTATTGCTGAATCGATTTTCCTTTTGGCTCATTTACGTAAATTTGAAGTGATGTTGGCTTATTGTAGTGTTTTGCCCTATAAATTATGTAATTGTTTGGGTGTTATTATTTATGAGCTGTGCCATTCTCGCGGATCAAATCACAAAATCGAAGAGAAAGACAAAGATCACACAGCTTGATCACTTGGTTTCTTGTGAAATGAAATGTTCGTTTTCTCAGTGAAACCTGTCTTCAGCATTCTCGTCGCCACGCTCTCACTCCTCATTCTTTTCGCACTTCTATCCCCTCCTTCTTCTTCCCCTTTCTCCCAAATTCCTCTTTCTGGGAAACCACCACTACTGTAAGTTCATTGATCTCCAATCCCTTCGATTTTTTCATTTATTTTTGCCTAATCAACTATAAAGTTTTGGACTTAGCAACTGGGTATAATCAATTTGGAATATGGCATTTTTTTTATTTTGGCCACGGCTTCCACACTTCCCATTTTGTTTATTTAGTTGTTTATGTTAGGTCTGCCATAAAGTTTTGAACTTGCCAAATGGGTATTTTTCAATTTTGGGCAGTGTTCATTATCTAAAGGGATTTAAGTATAAATAGACTAAATATAGATATGATCTATATAGTTGATTCCACCTTGTGGCATAAGGTTTTGTTGTTATTGTTGTCTAATTTCTGGTTAGTGGTTACTGATCTGAGAATTGGTGTTTCTGTGTGTATATATGTGTGACTGCAGAGGGGAGGTGGATATATGGAGTGTTCGGAGATTAGTAGAGTGGAGACCTTGCAATTGGTGGCTACAAGGGCATCAAACAGGTACTTAATGTTTATAATCAAATGATATTTGTTTGCATGAGGTTTCTGCTTGGAGGTTAAAAGTTTGTTATTTCCATTAATCTGTTGGATTAAAAAAACTAGATTCATTCAGTGAAATGAGTTTTAGTTTGATTTCGCATTCATAATATAGTGTTAGTCCCATAGCTTGAAATTGTTTGGACTTTGGAATGAGGGTACTTGTATAGGAGGAGTTCATTAAATTAAATAATATGAATTTAGGGCTTTGTTTTGGAATTTTAATGTTGTAGAAATGTTGTGGTGGAAAAGTCAAGAATTATGATTTTTGATAGTAGAGTTACAAAGGACAGGGATAGGGTCAAGTTGGGTCGGGTTGCGGATTGGCTTTTTATTTTTCTGAATCAACCTTAATTGGCTTTCATTGCAGACAACTGCTTTCGTTTTTTGTTTATTCTTGAAATGGTGCAGCTCTACCATTAGAAACCAATGGATATATCAGAGTGGATTGCTATGGGGGCCTCAATCAGATGCGAAGAGATGTGAGTGCTTGAAGATACTCTTGAACTTCAACTTCAGATCTTTAGAAACTGTTTGAAACAATTTTGCTTCTTTCTTAAAATTGAGATAAAATTTGCAACGGTTGCAGTTCTGTGATGGTGTGGGCATTGCTCGTCTTTTAAATGCAACCCTTGTCCTGCCAAAGTTTGAAGTGGCTTCATATTGGAATGAATCAAGGTAACCTTCAATTTATGTGAGGTTGTTTTAATTCCCCAATTTTTTATTTAGAAATGATATGTTGGCCGGTAAATTGCTATCATTTAATCGATGGTATTTGAAGTTACGACATACCATGTGTCTTAGTCATGCTGAATTGACTTACTTGATTCAATAACAGTGGCTTTGCAGATGTGTATGATGTAGACTACTTCATTGAACAAATGAATGGCTTTGTCAAAGTTGTCAAACAGTTACCACCGGAGATTGCTTCAAAAGAACCTGTTCACGTGGATTGTAGCAAACGGAAAGGCCAATTTGATTATATTGAAAGTGTTCTTCCATCCCTACTAGAACATAAATACATTTCAATCACACCAGCGGCGTCTCAAAGAAGGGACAGGTATGACCATGCTTTTAAAATAATAAAAAAATTAACTGCTTTTAAAATAAAAGACACTTGGGATATTTGCTGACTCAGAATTTCAGTGTGACTTGGGTTAGGTTTTGCTTCCATGTATTCTTATTTGTCTTCAATTTTTTAGAGGGATATTTCACTTTGTTATGGCAATACTAATAATGAGAAAATTCTTATCATTAACTTTAGTGTGAGATTAATTCCTGAACACCTCATCATTGTCCATGATCAAAATCATCGACTATGTTCTATGGGCAAGAATAATTCAATCAGTGTGTAATATTTTCCAATTTCATTCACTTTTGTAAATTTGGTAGCACTTTGATATTCTCATAACTTTGCAGATACCCTTTGTATGCAAAAGCTGCTCTGTGTCAAGCTTGTTACAAGGCACTGCGTCTCACCAGATCCTTGGAAACGAAAGCCTCTCAGCTTCTGGATGCGATACCTAAACCCTTTATGTCCCTTCATCTTCGATTTGAGCCTGACATGGTTGCATACAGCCAGTGCCAGTATCCAGGGCTTTCACCTACCTCCATGAAAGCCATAGAAGCAGCTCAAATAGACCGAAAACCATGGACTGGAGAATTAGCCCGGATATGGCGGTTACGTGGGAAATGTCCTCTTACACCTAATGAGACAGCTTTAATACTTAAATCACTTTCTATCTCACCAACCACAAATATATACCTTGCAGCCGGAGATGGGTTGATGGAAATCGAAGGCTTAACAGACGTCTACACCAATATATTTACCAAGTCTAGCCTTCTTAGTGGTGAAGACTTCATGAACATGCATGGCAATACAAAAGCTGCTTTGGATTATTATGTTTCCATCAATAGTGATTCTTATGTAGCTACATATTTTGGGAACATGGATAAGATGGTTTCGGCGATGAGAGCTTTCAAAGGATTGTACAAGACCCTATTCTTGAGCCGAAAAGGCTTTGCGGAGCTCACGTCGAAGGGTCTGGAGGGAAAGGAGTTGATGCAAGAACTATGGAAGCTTCACAGAGATGATTTTGTCAATGGAAGAGGCTCTGCTCTACCTGAATGTTTCTGTGAATTTAAGTTGTGACTTTGAGCCTTTAATTCATTACTTTCCTTTTCTGGCATATTAATTTAATTTTGATGCATATGCAATTGCTTTTGCCTAGCTTTCCACAAAGGCATACCATAGTTTCTGTAAACTAATTCATTCCTGTGTACTTGTTATTTTTTCATTTGAGCAAAAAATCATATCACTAAATGTTATTTTGCTCAAGCTTTGTTTAACCAAACTAATCAAATTGTGTTTTTTGGATAGATAGATATCAAGAATCCATCTATACAGTTTGAATAATTTTAACAAACTACCCTTTAGGCTTTGTTCTCTTTATTATGATAGACATCTTTCCCTCTAATCCCTAATTTGGTGTGAATAGATACATCCCTATCTTGTATTCTACTAGGATAAAATTTTTCTAAAATGAGAAAACCGATAAAGAAAAAGTAATTTTATATTATATTACTAGTCCCCTTGCTTTAAATATTTTTTCACTCATATTAGGATACAAAATTAAAAAGAGAAATTAATTAAAAATAAACAATAAACCAACCCAAAATTTTTAGGCCCTCAATTTGAGGTTTACAAGTCTCTGCATTTTTGGCCTCCATGGCTGCAGCCTGCATGGCA
>NC_029793.2:1982226-1987119 GCF_000816755.2 Arachis ipaensis | reverse complement strand
AATTATGTCTTATTTTTTAAATGATAAAAAGAATTTACTAATATTTTAAAAACATTTTATGATTAAAAAATAATTTATTCAAATACATTAAAAAGAATGCATCACTTTTATTCCCAATACAAGTTGATCTAAAGTTACCACTTGATCGCAAAAGAAACGAAGAAAGAATTAAAGAATGCTGGAGCCTAAAAGGAGTGTGGAGCATCACAGGGTCATTTTCGTAATAACGGTGGTTGCTGGGTGCTATATCTTCTCCGTTCCTTTCCTTCTTTTTCTTCTCTCCTCTCTCTGTTGCTTCTCTCTAAAACCCAGATCTAGGGTTTTGTTTCACTTCAATTCGCTTCAAACTTTAAATTCCCAAATCTACGCAATAGCTCAAAGGTAACATACGTATACTGCTTGCTCCCTGCTCTCAAATCTTCATCCTCTTCCTTCTCCTATCGTTTCCTACTAATTTACTCTCATATGAACTATAGTAACTGAAAACCCTAACCCTAAATCGGATTTGGAATAATAGGATGGGCGAATTGAAGGATACCGAGGCTTACGAGGAAGAGCTCATCGACTACGAAGAAGAAGATGAAAAAGCCCCCGATTCTGCAAAACCTGCTGCTGAATCCGGCAAGAAGTTAGTTCCTTTCCTTATTTCCCCTCTTTTCATCGAAATCTGCAGTTTTTTTAATTGAAATTTTATCCGTGATTGTCTAAATTTTTGGTTTTTTCTTAATCCTTTTATTACGTCACTGAAGTAAGTACAAAAACAAAAAAAAGTTAAGGGTGATTAGGGTGATGAGTGGAATTCATAAATTACGGTTTCTTCGTTAATTGAGTGTATTTCGATTGAGATATTTTTGCTTCAAAACAGTATAATTTAAGGGTTAAGAGCACTTGTTAAAACTATTGTTCACGGAAAATTTAAGAACTTTTCACAATTTCTCTTCATCATTAATCTTTTATTCTAAAATTAATTTATCCCGAAGCATATAATGATTTAAAGTCTTTTTAAGTTCTCTATCCAGTCGTTGAGGAACTATCATCCTAATTTGCTGTACCTTTTATACATGACGCAGGGGATATGTTGGCATCCATAGCTCAGGATTCCGAGACTTCCTGTTGAAACCTGAGCTTCTTCGAGCTATTGTCGATTCAGGATTCGAGCATCCATCCGAAGGCAAGTTTTAGTAGTTTGATGTTTTCTTGGGATAATTATAAGTTCATAACTGGTTCCCCTTGCTGTTGCTCTTGATGTTTTGTAATTTCAACTTACTTTAGTTAGATGACCTAATTTCTCATTTGATTCTTAATTATATCTATTTGTTTGGGATGACTAGTAGGTCATTGCCTGATTTAGTCCCATCACTTTCTACTAATAGATAGTTGATCAAGTACATGCTTTCTTCTTCTTTTTCTTCCATTTATGTCAGTTTCTGTTTCATTGGTATGAGTCTAATATATTGTTTTCTTTCTTGGATATGTCAGGTAATCACTACTACCATGTTATGAATAGGTCACGAAAATTGGTTGGTAAACCTTTCCATTAAAAGGATCTGGCAGATCATATATACTTACTGAGGATTCGTCCACTACAATTTTCTTTGCTTCTTCATTAGTGCAACACGAGTGCATCCCTCAAGCAATTTTAGGAATGGATGTCATTTGTCAAGCAAAATCTGGGATGGGAAAAACTGCAGTTTTTGTTCTTTCAACACTTCAGCAAATCGATCCTCTTCCTGGTCAAGTTGCAGCTCTTGTTCTTTGCCATACGAGAGAGCTAGCTTATCAGGTCTGTTTGCCTTAATATGTTGAAGAATCACTTCTATTTCCACCAATACCCAATAACATGTGGGAAAAAAAATGAATGTATACTTAAGAAAATCCTCATTTGTTTCCTGACTTGTACAGATTTGCCATGAATTTGAAAGGTTCAGCACATATCTTCCTGATATCAAAGTTGCTGTTTTCTATGGGGGTGTCAATATTAAGGTTCACAAAGAATTGCTTAAGAATGAATGTCCTCATATTGTGGTTGGAACACCTGGGAGGATTCTTGCCCTGACTAGAGATAAGGACCTTGGCTTAAAGAATGTGAGGCATTTTATTCTTGATGAGTGTGACAAGATGCTTGAATCACTTGGTATCTCTCTTCCAGTTCTATTTTTGTGCAATTTTAGCTTTTTAGCTATATGAGAGCTATTTGATAGCTTATTCTACTTTTCATGCTTATTAGCATGTTTACTGTTTGACCATTGCAGACATGAGGAGAGATGTGCAAGAGATTTTCAAATTGACTCCCCATGAAAAGCAAGTCATGATGTTTTCTGCTACACTCAGCAAAGAGATCCGACCTGTTTGCAAGAAATTTATGCAAGATGTAATATTCTATTTATGTGGTTATTATTGGACTGAATCTAGAATCAAGATGCTATATGATTTTTCCTTTTCCTTGAAATACTTTGAAGTTATTGTGTCAATTTTGTTCTTTGCTATGGGTGGTTATGTGTGTTAAAAGCTTTGAATCTTGGTCATTGTTATTATTGCAAATATTCTGCTTTGTAGTTTCAAATAACTGAATTATGTTTCTTAAATGAGATTTGGCTTAGCCATCTTATTGATGACTCTCTTCTTTCAGCCAATGGAAATTTATGTGGATGATGAGGCCAAGTTAACACTTCATGGTCTTGTTCAGGTGTGTTTCATAGGACTTTCTTAATCCTCCTTTTGAGGTCAAGTAATTTTGTTTTATATTTTTTATGTTTTAATTCATATTGTCCACAATCCCATTTCTAGTTATTTTTCTCCTATAGCACTATATCAAATTGCAAGAATCGGAGAAGAATCGTAAGTTGAATGATCTTCTTGATGCTCTGGACTTCAACCAAGTTGTTATTTTTGTAAAAAGTGTTAGCAGAGCTGCAGAGTTGAACAAGTTGCTTGTGGAGTGCAACTTCCCTTCAATATGTATACATTCTGGAATGTCACAGGAAGAAAGGTGCTTACATGTTCTTTTTTATATAACATACCCCGACCTGTCTATCTTCGGTTTCAAGCTTTCTATGATATGTCTGTATGCATGACATTCAATGAAATCATATTCCCACTCTTGAGCATTTATCTAATATTTTGAATTTTGTAATGACACTGTTGAGTTCCCCCAATAGCTAGCCTTTTTTTGTTTACTTATTTTCTCTTTGCTGGATCTTTCTCTAATCAAGGGGATTAGCAGTTTGCTTACTGGATTATTTATCTATTTGATATATTTGCGTGTTTTTTTATTTTTACCTATCAAGTGAATTGTATCTTTTTGACAACATGCAATTTGTATTTCAGGTTGAAACGATACAAAGGCTTCAAAGAAGGGAGGCAAAGGATTCTTGTTGCAACAGACTTAGTAGGAAGGGGTATCGACATAGAACGGGTTAACATAGTTATCAACTATGACATGCCTGATTCTGCTGACACTTACCTGCACAGGGTAATTGCTTGCATATCATTACGACTTTTTTTTTCGAAAAATGATATGAATTAAATTACCTCATTATGTACTGCTAATTTAACCATTATGCAATCCATATTTACATGGTTGTATTTTTGTTTTAAACTGATAGGTAGGAAGAGCTGGTAGATTTGGCACCAAGGGGCTTGCAATTACTTTTGTCTCTTCAACAGCTGACTCTGAAGTTCTTAATCAGGTTAGGACCATTTTCCAGAATTTTCTTGCGTAATTCCATCCAGAAAGGGTAAAAGGAAAATTTTGATCCTTCCTTTAATCAATTGCTAAACAAATTTGTAATATTATTCCAGGTGCAATCAAGGTTTGAAGTTGATATAAAGGAGCTTCCAGAACAAATTGACACCTCCACATATAGTAAGATCATCCTCCCCTTTGTGTATCACGTTGACTTATAAGTATGATGTTTGCATAAGAGATTCTTTATAAACACCTTTTGTGACAAAATTAATGCAGAAAGGTTGGGTTAATTAATACACCTCAAATGTGAAGCTTATAGAGATGTGCTGTAACATTTTTTTTTTAAAATTTTTTTGCAGTGCCAAACTGATCGATTTTGTGGCGTGTTTGAAAGGATCTATTTGAGCGACAGGAGATGGAGTAGTTAGCATCTCTGTCTTTTGAGTATTTAGACAAAGAATATTTGACAGACATTATTCTTTGAATCCTTTTTTTGTTGTCTCTGTATTCCTATTTAAGATATAGAAAATACCCAGGTAGTCAGCATAGCTTATAAAGGTACTGCTAATCAGTAATTTATTGAACACTTAAATGCATGCTTTATAATTCAGTCAGTTATTAAGAAAAAGTAGAGTTAACTGGATTTAGGTTATCTTGGTATTATTGATACATGTTTATTTTGTTTATCATGTGTTTTGGAGAATATTACATCATAGAAGTTAGGATTTAACGTTTAAAGTTAAAATTGCATCTTGTGAGTAAAATGAATATTTGTTGAGGTTGGAATCAAATGTTTAGTTTTTAATTGCCTCTAATTTAGGAAATCATATTGATTTTCCGCAATGATTTTTGGTACACCAACATTGGTCTTGAAGCATATGTGCTCATTTCTCAAACTAAAATAAGACGGGTGTAATTGTGATTATAAACATAATTTATTATGTATTATATTATGTGAACCAAGATGATGAATTTTTTTTATCGGTTGAGAAACGCTTCTAAAAGCCAAGGAAGAGAGGAGGAAAATTACACAAATATCCTAATGGGAACCAAGATGAGGATGATTGATAGGATACCCAAGAGATTGGTATGCAACCATTTTTGTTTCCCAAAATGCCCGTGAATATAATTTTTACAATTTTTTATTTGGAGTATAATTTTTATAATTTGAACCCAAGGTCAAAATCTTTTTTATTATAGGGTAA
>NC_029793.2:1968995-1982204 GCF_000816755.2 Arachis ipaensis | reverse complement strand
AAAATATTTTATTTAAATTAATTAAACATTTTCTTTTTTAAGTCCATTGATAAAGTACAACGATCGTAGAAAAGAAAGAACTGGCAAAATTCAAAAAGGGCATTTATTTATTTATTCATATATCTTATAATTGCATTGTGTCTACAAAAAAAATCTTATAATTACATTTTGAATAATACCTTAAAAAATAGTAGAAATGTGTATCATACCAAAAGTGGACTACAATCTGGATAAATTTTACTTTGATCAGTTTGATGTCAAAGGCGGGTTGATATGCCAATGAGTTATAGCTCAAATAGCATAGTCTCCTCATACTCAATTAAGAAGTTGCGGGTTCGAGTCTCCTATCTTTGATTTAAAAAAAAGGCGGGTTGACATGGTTAGTGGTTGGTTTACATCCTGCTAATTGCTATAAACATGTTCTTAGTGGTTTTAGGTGTAATATATTATCTCTTTCAGGGAAAAAAAAATCTGCTGGGACATTGGTGCTTGTCCCAAGCTAAACTTCTGAAAAGCCTAATATTCTTTTTCACCAGCATAACCACCGCATGAGAATTTTTTTTTATATTAAATTATTAGGGATGAATTTCTAAAAAATAATCTAAACTGTGTTATATATTATTATAAATTTTTATAAAATGTCACTCATGTTTTGTAATATTTATCAATGATGTATACTATTATCATAATAGTATAAAATAATAAAATAATTAAATATTCTCGTATTTTATACTAAAACAATTTATGTATATAAAAAAAATAGCCACCGCATGATTCAATTTTTTCCCTTTTTAAAAAGAAATTGAAGAATTTTATTTCATTGGTCTACTTCATTACTCTCTAGTAATACATTTATAGTAATTGATAATTGGGGTTTGACTTGCTATAATACTTTTTGAATCCACAATTATCAGTATTTTCATATTTTAAAAACCAAACTTGTGTGTGTAAGATTTTTCAATCCTTTTATAAGTTTCTCATTTTAAAAAAAAATAATAATGAATTTAATTCATTATAAAGACAAACTTTTTAATACTGTTATTTAATCACAATTATGTTATATAGATATGCAAAATTAACCATTAATCAATTACCATATAATACACATTTAGTATTTAATATTTTGTTATTTTATAACAAATTTAATTATTTTATTAAAAAATTAAATGAAACAACATATATAATTATAAATAAAAAAATAATAAGATGATAATGTCACTCTTATTTTAATAATGTCACTTTTTTTTTTACAAATTCATATAAAATACAATACAAAAAATTTATGTGAGGAAAAATAAAAGTGACATTATCATTTTTCAAAAGATATGGTCATCGTTTTTTATAGAATTTTTTTTGTCTAATTATTATATACTTCTATATTAATTATTACGCAAATTATTTTTGATATTGGAGTGAAGATAATGTTTTTTAAGATTATGAATGATAAATGTGTTATTCTTAAATGTGAAACTTTTTTATTTAAAATATAGAAATCTGACTTTTTGATTTTTTTGAAAATAAAAATCGAACCATGCAATTTATTAAGAACAAAAATCAAACCCTCCGATTTGATATTAAAAAAATTTTGAAAATCTAACTTACAAAGTAATCAGACCTGTGATTACTTATTCTCGTATTAAAATAAAATCACATGTACCACTAACAGAATTGAATTGCATACATTTATCTTCCGTAATAAAAATGTTTAGCCTAATTATTACGTATTATTCAATAATGATTCTCATGAGCGAGTACCAATTAAATTAAAATAAAATAAATAAAACATAAAAAATAAATAAATAAAAGAGAGTTCTTTGCAATATGGGAACGACCCAGATTGCGAAATATATATTTGAAGGCGGGTTTTGGCCTTTGGAGAAGAAGAAGAAGAAGAAAGAAAGAAAAGAGGGTTGACACACTCAGACACACCCCCATTTTGCTGAATCAAACACACACCCCCACTTTCATTGCACAGTCTCGTGTGTGTGTCTGAGTCAGAAGAACAAGGAAGAATCGAAAGAAACAATGGGTTGGATCGGTGAGACTATGGATTCCATCAAATCCATTCAGATCCGTCAGCTCCTCACTCAAGCTGTTAGCCTTGGTTTGTTCTTGTCTCACTCTCTTTTCTCTGTCTGACCCATAATTCTTTTGCTCGAAAAAATCTGGACTTTGAATTATTGAAGCACTTTTTGGGAGTTATAATCATGTGGGTCAGTTCCAAAGTTTCAGAAAATTGGGTTTTGGGGATAAAAGTCTTATCTTTTAGCTGTTTGGATGGATAATTTTTCCTCTAGCAATTGACTGTTCCAATAAGAACAAATGCATTTCTGGATGAGGGTTTTAGCTGAGTCTTTTGTGGATTCGGGATTTTTGTTATTCATTGATTTTTTAGTGTAGAACTGGAAGAGGGGTTGTGGATAATTGTGTGTTCCTTAATTCTTTTGTAAAGGAGACAAACAGAGATGATTTTAACTAATAGCTTACTGCAAATAATTTGTTCTGAAATAATAGCTTACTCCATTGAAGTTTTTATTCGTATGGTTTCCTCTGAGATTATTGTGAGTTGTAATGGTTATGATTGTCACCTTTGGTTAGTCAATACATTATTCAGAAAATCGGTTGGTTGTATATAGGGATATTCTGTTGTTGTGAAATGTTAGTTTAGGTGTAAAGCTGAGACCATGATCATTGTTCTATTTCTTAATCCGAGTAACTTCTGTTTACTGATGCGCCTTTTCTGCCTCAGGTATGATTGTTACATCTGCACTGATAATATGGAAGGCATTGATGTGCATAACTGGAAGCGAATCTCCTGTTGTTGTTGTTCTTTCTGGAAGCATGGAACCAGGATTTAAGCGGGTGAGTCAGTTAATATATTGTATGGAAGTAGGGTTACATAAGCAATTCTGTTTCAAAGTTCAAACATATGCAATGAGCAATGTTCCACCTTTTTCTGAATTCGATTTCCGCACTGTTTAGTTATAAATTTACTTTTCTATTTGCTAAAAATATATGCACATCAAATATACTTTTCTTTGTTCAGTTAACATATTTGTCTTACATCTGACATGCAGGGTGACATATTATTTTTGCACATGAGTAAAGATCCAATTCGTGCAGGGGAGATTGTTGTGTTTAATGTGGATGTAAGTTCTTCCTCAGTTTTTTCTTTATATATTGTTTGCAATATCAGTAACATTTATATGTGTGATTGTATGTGACTTCTCTGTTCTTCCTCAGTTAGACGGCTTTGTTCATTGCTGAGCTTCTTAGTTTATGTTGTTCTTAATTTCTCCAACTCAGCAATGTCTTGTTTTCCCAAATCTTATTTTATAGCTACAATCTTCAATAAGATAGATCCCTGTTGGTGGCAGGCAGGTAGCATGCTCTTTTCAAATGGAGTTTATCATATTGGAGAACTTAGGGAATCTGATATTTAGTTAAGATTGGTACATTTGTAAAATTTTGAGGTGAATAATTCGTGAATTGGGTTTATTACTAAAAGTACATGGAAAATTAATGGAAATGTTCCTTATCCATGCTCATGTTATGTTATTTGCTGAGAATGTTCAATAGATTCTCCTATTTAGCAAAGTTGCGGTAAGTGTTGTAGACTTCATTGAAAATTTATTTTAGTGTTTAGCTATTACCTTTATCTCACACGTTTATGTAACTTTATGCCTGGCTTAGTGAAAATTTTAATTATTTACTTACATGAACATTCAGTTGATTACTAGAATCTTTTTGTTCTTGCAATTACTATATTTATGCCCTGCTGCTTAATATTTTGCTCAATACCTTTTGACTTACATACTTTACTTGGTTTTACCTTGTTTTAGGGCCGTGAGATCCCTATTGTTCACCGTGTAATTAAGGTATGGAGTTATCTTTTGCAGTTGGTACATGCATATCAACTTGGATGTGTTGAATGTGACTCTTAGATCAAATGGTTTGGATATTCTGTTGGTAGGGTCTCATCTTGTTTTTTGAGGAGATAGATAATCACAAAAAAAATAGTGTTCGGAACCACAATATCTGCTTACTGCTTAGGTCTCCAAATTTTTTACACGTGGTTGTGTACTTTTATCAGTCTCCCTTTATGTGACAAGTCATATACCGACCTCAAATGAGAGGATCCAAATCTGCTTTGACAAATTTTGGTAAAATAATGATAATTCAAGTTTTCAAATTGTTGAAATCAAAATCAAGTTAGTCATAGGGGCACAAATTGAAATTCAACATGTTTTTTTTTTTCATGTGGGGGCTTAGTTTCTGCAATGTTATTGCCCCTAAAGATGTCTGTCACACTCTGATTTTGCTTTCAAAGAATTATAATTTGATTAAATCAATCTTCTCTTTCCTGATCAATGGTCATTGAAGAAGTTATTTAGTCAACATTTGAAAAGTTGCCAAGATTCTGAGGATAATTCTTCGTCTTAAAAGATAAACGGCTTGGTTCTGTTATCATGTAGTGTGATGGTTAAAATCTTCCTATTTAAGAGTGTCTATTATTTTGTAGGTTCATGAAAGGCAAGATGGCGAGGTTGATATTCTCACAAAAGGTAGAAACCTTTACATGAGTAGATGATTTTTATAGAGTACCATCTATAGTTCCATTTTTCTAATTTCACTCTTTCTCCAATATTTAATATCACATATTGTTGTTTAATTATCTGTGCAATTTACACTAATCTGTTACTCTAATGTCGCGTATTCTGCTGCTGATTACAGGTGACAACAATTATGGCGATGACAGGCTACTCTATGCCCAAGGTCAGCTTTGGCTGCAAAGACACCACATTATGGGTAGAGCCGTCGGGTATGACATTTAATTTAGCTACACTTGTTCTCGATTTGAAACACTTTTCATCCTCCGGCATCATGTATGAAGAAGCACAATGCTAATGGTTAACCCTAGCTTACCCGTGTGACGGTTTTCTAATATTATGAAAAAGCATGCTTGATTGACAGATAGTATGAAACTAAGATATTTATGCTTATTTCATCTAATGGCTGTAACAATGCTTATTTTCTTATATATGTCAATGGCAGGTTCTTACCTTATGTCGGTTGGGTAACGATTATTATGACCGAGAAACCTATCATCAAGGTTCGTTTCTCGTGTACCATTCTTCTGTTATATATCACTTCAAACTATTCTAACCTTCTACAAAAATAAGCATAGCATATTATTTGGTAACTAGCATTTTCCAATATACTTGATTTCATTTAAAATCTACATGAGAACATAGATAGTAATGGATAAGTGTTGGCAATTAAACTGCATTTTTTTTTCATAGTATTTTATGAGTTATGAGAAGCTGTTTTTCCTTTCTTGCAGTATATTCTGATTGGTGCATTGGGTTTGCTGGTGATAACTTCAAAAGATTAACATGAATGAATCCAAATCCAAGTCAATGGTCTAAACCTCCAAGAATACTGTCTCAGAAGATGCCATCCCTTTTCATTAGTATGGTGGATAAAATTAATGTTAAGAACTAAATCAGATTAGTGACTTTTTCTTTTTATAAACCACTTTATAGGCCTTGATGGGTTGGCAATGTTACATTGAAGCATGATTTTATACTGTACTCTGGTGGTTTTTGCCTTTGATATAATCAAGTATCTTAAGTTTAAAGAAATTCACCTTTTAAATCCATGGATTTTACAAGTAGTCCCAAGTCCCAACCATTAAATTAAGCTTTACACATTTCATTTTAGGGAGGGTAAAGTTGGGTGAAGAGGAAAGATTGTTGTTGAATTTTTAGAGAAGTGTGTATTATATATTATTTCTTTAATTTTTTTTATTTTTTTCTTATTATAAAAAACATGATTTTCACTCTTCATTCAACATCACTTTTCACCATAACATTATCCTTCATTTCATACTATACAAGGCACATCATCTGAAGATCCACACAAAGGGAAGTGGTAATGAAAGCAATTATGATATCATGTTACTTTTTGTTCCCATCTTCTTTGGACCAAAGTTTGGAGAGATATGTTGTAATCCAACCAAAATGTTGTAAACTATAAAAAATTGCAATTGAAAAATTCATACCATGATAAAAGTAATTATAAAACGATAAAAATATTTTTAAAAGATAGTATTAGTTTGATGAAAGTTTTTTTTTTGTTGTTTTTTTTTTATATAATTTACCGGACTAAAGCCAAAAAGAACATGTTATTTTCTTTTAAGATTTACAAGATTATACGTTGCACCACCAAGTCAACATGACTAAAACGCACGTTCTTGTGGAAAAAGAACCAAACTTTCTAAGTTACTTGCAAATTAAAATAGTCTTATAAATAAGAAATGATATTTGCACCACCTTATTGTATATCTTCTTTTTTGTATATAAAAATCAATATTTTATTTTCTCTCATTTATTGTCAATTATTTTTAATACTAATAATAATAGAATACATACAAAAGAGATGTGAGAACATGATAACTTAGGTTAGTTTGTGAGTGAACTTGTTTCACTATGAATTGAAAAATGCTCGAGTATTAGAATGAAATATTTTAATAAGAGGCGAACAATGTAACCATTCTAAGTTTCTAACTAGCCCCTCAAATGAGAGTAGCTCTTTATGCCACATTTTTCTAATGTGAGAACTCATGTTAGAGTGCCAAAGTCACATCCTATCATCACCTCATTGACATTACAAGCTAAGTAAATAAAGAAGCAATTATGGGTCACAACATTTCTACAACAACAATCCTTTATTTTGGTTCCTCACTTTGTTTTCTTTTATAAAATTGACATCAAGGGTTAAAGTAGTTGCAATTTACAACCACATTACAAAGTGGATTCGTTTGTACTCCTAATACTAGGAAGTTTGTTGTCAAAAGTTGTTTTTATGATGAACTTTCTCCTTTTGTATTGCTTTCTTTTGGTCAAGAAGAGATGATATTTTCAATGTCTTAGTTAGAAATACCCTACTAATTCAGTTAAGTGGATTGTACAACTTCATTTATTTAGGAGTGAATACCAATTCGAACCTTGACAATTGACAATTATCTCGAAAAAATTACGAGGCCCTTAGTAAAAAAAATATTTAACTCGGCTCATAAATTTTATTTTTAGAGGATTGATTAGTCTGTATGAAAAAAAAATATTAACACAGGAACTAATCAATCCCATAAAAATAAAACTCAGGAATTGGATTGGGTATTTTTTCTTTTGTTAAGAACCTCGTTATCATTCGAGATAATTGTCAGGGCTGTTTAGAGTTTTTTCTCTTTATTTAGTTATTACATGAGTGTGTTAATTATCCAATGATATCCTATGTTCCTATCACTTCATATAATTCAAATTATTCAACATGCTAGATGATTAAAAATATAGTAAAAATTCATGTGCAGAATAGATAGTTGAGAATTATTATATGATAATTTAGTTAAACACGTCAAATTATCTAACTATTTTTAATTATTAATTTTATATAAAAATAACTATACACGAGACTTTACTTAAAAAAACACTTTTATAATAATGCCATTTAATATTTATAAAGAAATTGATTATTTTAATAACGGATTATTTTTAGTCCATATCATAATGCAAACAAAATCCACCTGAAGAAAGAAGAGGAACAAGTCAAGGACATGATTCTCCTTGGCAATCCTACCAAGAGATTAGATACGTTTTTGTAAAAATAATAATAAATAAACACAATATCAATATTAAATATTAAATATTTTTATTTTTATTTAATAATTTTGCATGCCATTGTTTTGATTCTCTTCTTTGCCTTTCGTTTAAAGCTGAGACTCTTACACACCAAAAACTCTCTCTCTCTCTCTCTTCACACACACTCTCTCCATTACCATAGTTCCTTGCTCCTTTCTCGGATCTCTCACACACCCTTTTATCCTTTTCTTCTTCTCTTTTGCATTCTCCGTTCAAGTTCTTATCTTTTCTCTGTTTTCAAAAGCTGTTTGTCGATTCCTTTTATTCTCCATTATTGTGACGTTGATTCAATTTTGAACCTTTTAATTCCATCTACACTCTTTGTTACCTCAAAGTTTGTATCTTTTCGTGTTGAACACTCGAATCCCGCGTGATTTATTGGTACATTTGAAGTGTTTTTTCAGATGGTTTTTTGTGGTTGGTTTAAAATGGAAATGGTGTGATTTTGTTTTTTTGTTTTTGTTTTTTTAACTTTTCGTAGGTAAAAGATGGCAATGATTATGCTTCATGGGACTCTCCATGCTACAATTTACGAAGTCGATACGATCAGTGGTGCCTCGGGTGGAAATCTTTTTACCATGGTATTTTTCTTTATTTTAAAAATGTTGTTTTATTTTCATTCTTTTATTTTTTATTTTTTGGATCCATGTTGAATCAGATGATCCTATTTTGGGCTCTTAGTTGCTGTAGTTTATGATTTGAAAATGTTTTGTTTTGTTTCTATTTTTGTTGTTGATTTGAGAATTCTTGAATTTGAAAAAATCCATGGATGGTGGTTGTGTTCTAGTGAATCTTAGCTCAAAATTTTTTATTATATATAAAAATATAAATAAAATAAGATGATGATGATTCTATGATTCATTATGCTGTTCTAGTAGAACCAGTTGTTCAATATCCTTTTGTTTAAATTTTAACTGGAATGAACTTTGGCAGTTATGCAAGTCCTTTTTTTTTTAACAATAAACCAGAACAATGTTGATTTATAGTAAGATCATAGGACGTGTTTGGTTTATAGTTTTCAAATTATGGTTGGTCCATGATGAAAAGTAACATGGTTTTTATTTTTCATTTTTTCTTTCTTTTTTTATCCTCCACAAAATCAAGGTTTGAGATTATAAATCATGTGATTGATTCATGGATTTGTGAGGCTTGTTGAAATTAAACATTTAGCATAATTGTAATTGTATCCAAGGATTATGAACCAGATCTTAGTTAAAGAAAAAATCCTAGTTCATTGATGAAATAGCCTTGTATTCATTCAACTAAATCTATTTCTTAGAACTTGAGTCTTTCTATTTTTGAGTTTACTTTAGTGTGTATATATATGCATAAGAGTGAAAAGAGAATACTTAATTGCTTTAGTTTTGTTCCTTTTTTGGTTTTCCTCATTCATTATTGTTGATTCATTTAGTGATTAATTTTGTGTATGTTGTTGTACTATAGATCAGGCAAAATATTGAGGAGACTGTTGGTATTGGAAAGGGAGCTCCAAAAATCTATGCAACTGTTGATTTAGAGAAAGCAAGAGTGGGAAGGACTAGGAAAATACTGAATGATCATAATCCAAAATGGAATGAGTCTTTTCACATTTACTGTGCCCATACAGCTTCAAATATCATATTCACTGTGAAAGATGATAATCCTATTGGGGCGACATTGATTGGAAGAGCATATGTGCCTGTGGAGGAGGTCTTGCAGGGTGAGGAGATTGATAAATGGGTTGAAATCTTGGATGTGAACAAAAAACCAGTACAAGGTGATTCAAAGATCCATGTGAGGCTGCAATATTTTGATATCAGGAAAGATCGATGCTGGGGTCGAGGCATTAGGAGTCCTAAGTTTCCTGGAGTTCCCTATACCTTCTTTGCACAAAGACAAGGATGCAGGGTATCTCTGTATCAAGATGCTCATGTGCCTGAAAACTTTATCCCTAAGATTCCACTTGCTGGAGGGAAGACTTATGAGCCTCACAGGTGCTGGGAGGATATTTTTGATGCAATCACAAATGCAAAACACTTGATATACATTACTGGTTGGTCTGTTTATACCGAGATTTCCTTGGTAAGGGATTCTAGGAGGCCAAAGGCCGGTGGAGATTCAACACTCGGCGAGCTTCTTAAGAAGAAGGCAAGTGAAGGTGTTAAGGTGTTGATGCTTGTTTGGGACGATAGAACATCGGTTGGTTTGTTGAAAAAAGATGGATTGATGGCTACTCATGATGAAGAAACAGCACAGTTCTTCTCTAACACTCAAGTAAACTGTTGTTTATGCCCCCGAAATCCTGATGATGGAGGTAGCATTGTTCAGAGTTTCCAAATTTCTACCATGTTTACTCATCACCAGAAGATTGTTGTTGTGGACAGTGAGATGCCGGGTAAAGGATCACATATGCGAAGGCTTGTGAGTTTTGTTGGGGGTATTGATCTTTGTGATGGAAGATATGATACAGCATTCCACTCACTCTTCAGAACCTTAGACACAGCACACCATGATGATTTTCATCAACCTAACTTTCCTGGTGCTGATATCTCAAAAGGCGGTCCTAGGGAGCCTTGGCATGATATCCACTGCCGGCTCGAAGGGCCGGTAGCTTGGGATGTTCTGTTTAACTTTGAGCAGAGATGGAGGAGGCAAGGTGGAAAGGATGTACTTCTCCATATGAGAGAGCTCGAAAATTCCATTGTTCCCCCTTCCCCTGTGATGTTTCCTGAAGATCATGAGACATGGAATGTTCAGTTATTCAGATCAATTGATGGTGGTGCTGCTTTCGGTTTCCCTGATAGTCCTGAAGAGGCTGCCAAAGTAGGCCTTGTTAGTGGCAAGGATAACATCATAGACCGTAGTATTCAAGATGCTTATATCCATGCCATTCGCCGTGCCAAGAACTTCATCTATATCGAAAATCAGTACTTCCTTGGAAGCTCTTATAACTGGAAGCCTGAGGATATTAAGCCTGAAGATATTGGTGCTTTGCATCTAATTCCAAGGGAGCTTTCCCTTAAGATTGTTAGTAAGATTGAAGCCGGGGAACGATTTGCTGTGTATGTTGTGGTCCCAATGTGGCCGGAAGGTGTGCCGGAGAGTTCATCAGTTCAGGCTATATTGGACTGGCAAAGAAGGACAATGGAGATGATGTACAAGGACATTACTGAGGCTCTCCAAGCCAAGGGTATTGAGGACGATCCTCGGAACTATTTGACATTCTTCTGCCTTGGTAATCGCGAGGTGAAGAAGGATGGAGAGTATCAGCCTTCTCAAAAACCAGAGCCTGGTTCGGATTATGAGAACGCCCAAAAGGCGCGCCGCTTCATGATTTATGTTCATACCAAGATGATGATTGGTAAGTGGTGAAAACTTAGGTGCAGTTAAGTTCATGAGCACTTGATAGCTGAGAGTCGTTAAATGATTTGACAGATTTGACTAAATTGTCATGTAACAGCTCTCAGCTAACAACTTCGCATGAAGTTAACTGCACCTGAGTTTGAAGTCTAAATTAAAATACCTGCATAGCTCATAACAGCAAACATCATTGGATTTCTTTTATATCGATTCAATCACTAGATAGTTTGATCTATTTGACTAAACTGTTTATTCCAACATATCCTTGTGAGTCAAATTAAGAGTCCTATCTTTTCTTTTACCATTATCATCATAATTTCTTACTTGTTTTGGCCTTATTGTCTATAGTTGATGATGAATACATCATTATCGGATCAGCCAACATCAACCAAAGATCAATGGACGGCGCGAGGGACTCCGAAATTGCCATGGGAGGTTACCAGCCTTACCACTTGGCAACCAGGCAGCCGGCGCGTGGCCAGATCCATGGTTTCCGAATGGCATTGTGGTATGAACACCTTGGTATGCTTCATGACTCATTCCTGAGGCCAGAAAGCAAAGAATGTATCAGCAGGGTGAACAAAGTTGCTGATCAGTATTGGGATCTCTTCTCTAAGGAGTCACTTGAGCATGACCTTCCTGGCCACCTGCTCCGGTACCCGATCAGCGTTGCCAGTGAGGGACACATCACAACTCTTCCGGGATTCGAATGCTTCCCAGACACGAAAGCGCGAATTCTTGGCGCCAAAGCAGATTACCTTCCCCCTATCCTTACTACTTAGTTTCCTTTTGTTACCATGTTCAAAACAAGTTTATTGCTTGCATTCTAATCTTCTTATGTTAGAGTAATAACCTTAATGTAGCATTTGATGTCTTGCCTTGTTAGAACTTTAATCTGACTGTTATGAGATTTAATTGCATAATCAAATATAGTTGCTATCTTATTCTAATAAATGTAAAATGTTTCTTTCTTTCTACAACAATGTTATTGTTGTTTCTTGGCAAATTTTAGAGATAGTTCTGTCATGGATAGAATATACTACTTAAAGTTACTATTTATATCTTATTTTTTTCTTAATAATAGAAGCTTTTTTATATAGATATGGAATATTTATAGCTCTCTTGTTTTAAGCTTTGGTTTTGATTATAATCAAAATATGCAAATCAATTTTCTAAAGGGAATAAATCTTTTAGTGTGACTTTTTTAATGTCTTTAAATGTGCAGAATATAAATTTATTGTAAGAGAACTTTTACTAAATTTATTAACAAATAAGAAATATAGTACTTTATATCTAATATATGTAAAGACTTGAATTAGTCAAATATGTTGGGCTATCTTAATAAAAACATGAAGAAGTTTTGTGCCTTTAAATTTAGCATGCTCAGAATAGTAATTGAATGAGTTTCTCTTTGCTCAAGATTCAAGCTCTGACAAATCAATTCATCCAAATTAGTTTTGTGGTCCATGTTTTATTTGCATTGCATGCTGCTCTTTCTTCACCACATTAACATGTGAATTCAGGTACCATGTTAATATGCTTGGTAGTGTTAATGAAATTGAAAGGAATGGTATGTTGTTTAAGTATTTAGGGAATGTTCCTTTCTTGATATTGATTTTTGTGCAATTTGTTGTTCCTCCAATGTGAGTGACAACTAAAAATATATTCCTATATTTGATTCAATTACAATTTTTCCTAGAGGCAATAAAATTTTACATTTGAAATCTCACAAGTTTTTGAGAAAAAACAATTATATTGTATTCATTTTGTTCAATTATGGAGTAATGGTTTCAAGAGCAGATAAGAAACAATTCTCTTGGGTTTTAGATATTTTGGGGATCTTTTATGTTTTAATGTCTAAATATTATATTATTATATCAATGTAATTGATATTTAATTATTTAGTTTGATTTTTTATATGTTTTACTGTGATGTAAAGTATTAATATTTTGGTTTGGTTTCATATAAATTAAGTCCAACTTGTTTATGCATATGATGTGATTATAAAAATGAGTATCTCTTTCATGGTGCCATTAATAGAAAAATCTTAAAGGAAATTTCATTATAGACATCTTTTTATGAGGTCAAAATTTTCTTTTGATAATTAATCATTTCTATTTAGTCATAAATGTTATTAATAATTTTCTCATGGAAGAAATAAAAATAGTAA
>NC_029793.2:1966525-1968837 GCF_000816755.2 Arachis ipaensis | reverse complement strand
TTTCTTAATCTATCGTAATAATCAAATATATTTACAAAAATATAATAAAATAATTTTTAAAATATAAAATACATATTTTTATATATATACTCGAATCCACAACTTTTTAGATGAGTACGAAAAGACTATGTCATTTGAGTTATAATTCATTAGTGCATAATAGATTAAGTTTACAAGTTTACATACATTGATTTGTAATATATTACTTTATTTAAATCAAATGAACAACCTTCTTACGAGAAAATATGTTCCATTTTTCAAATTATAAAGAAAACAGAGCCAATTTCACTAATTTATAACAAAATATCATTAACACAGTTGATAAAAATTCAACATTGAATTTACAAAGACTTTTGATTTTCTGCTATTGATGTGAGAAACTATTTTAGTGAATTTGAGAAGATTTACATACACTTATTTTTTTGTAAAGTTGATAATCAAAAATAGTTAAATAATACTAAATTATTATCTAATGTCTAATGATACTCAAGAGATAACTGCATGCAAGGTTCTACCTTCTACAACTATATCTTTGATCTAACCAACTAAACCTTTTAACATTAAAATATCATCAAACAACGAAAATCTAAAGGAAAATTGTATAAGAATCAGTGACAACGAGCAATTCTATTGCCTCGATCTCTCATAATCCCGTTATACAGAGCGATTCTGTTCGCTGGCATCTCCTTTGTTTCGTTTATGCAATTTCTTATTCTGCTGTTTTGCTTCTTCTTTTGTTCTTCTTCTTTATTTTCTTCACTTATTTCTTTCACCATCACATTCTCTGCAAATTTCACCCTCTTCTTCTTATTCTTTTTTTTCTCCCCTAAAAATCATAAAATAAATTAAAATTCAGGTCAAAGCACACAAAATTCAAATCTTGGACATTTACTCAAGCGAAAAAATAAGTTGTTCACTAGACTATTATAAAATTGGTTCAAAATTTAGATTAAAACTCAAATACACACGAAGTTAATACTCAAAAATTGTTAGATAACAATTTAATTAAATATCTCAAATTATCTGATTGTTTTCGGGTATTAATTTCACGAAAATTATACTTAAATTTTTACCCAAAATTTAATATATCTAATCACAATTACATTCAATAATATACAAATTTTATAAAGTAACAAATAATCATGGGTGACGAATAATGGAGTAAATATAAAAAATTAAAAAATACAAGAGAAAGAGCAATGATGTAAGTGAGTTTTTAGTTACCTGAGTATAAGCAAGAGCGTAGAAATTGTTTGGTGGGGTTATTTGAACTATGATCACGTGGAATTTGGAACGATGATGGAGAACATTTATTATTGTAACTATAAGCAAAATAAAGAACTGTGCTTGAAACAAGTATGACTGCTGTGACTATAATACCCTGTGAAATCGAAGCCATAACTACTGTTCTTATTTTGTTAGGAATAGAGAAGAAAAGAACATAAAAGAAGAAAAGAGAAGATAGAATAGGAGGTGATGAATAACAGAAAGTACACTAATAAAGAGAGTACACTAAATACTCTTGTCATTTGTGTGTATGCGTATAGGCGGTATAGCTTAGGCGGTACAGCTTAATTACTCTCGTTGTTCTAGAAGTATAATGTGGTCATGGGATATTTGGAATTTAGATTTTTATGATGGACCTCCCAACATTGTGAACTCATATAAACACAGATACAAATTAATCAAAGGTGTTATATATATATAAAATTTTGATGAAGTGTCGATATAATATATGAATTTAATATTTGATTTTTTTTTTCTTTCAAACTTTTCATCAAATGTCATTACATTACCATTCTTGAGAAAATTCATGGAATGGGTTTAATGTGTGGCTTAATAGTTAATACATTAATTTTATAGATTATTATCTCTACTATAGATATATTGGCATCCTTGACGAGCAATGCATGTAAGCCTCACAGGGTTTCCATGGTACCATATTAAATAAGCATTTAAAAACATAATTAAATATGCAATGAATTTACCAAGTTTATGGTGAGATTAAATGGACTATTTCCTAGCCCCTCTCCCCTTATTTTTTGACAAGGTATAATTAGGATGTTATTGAATATTAAGCCTCAAATATGAGATATTGTACTCAACATATGCAGAAAAGTATGATTCATATCTTCTCATATTTAAAGTTTAAACAATGAAGGGAAAAGGACAATAATGTTTATATATCTTGACTTTGTAGTTTTCATACATAATTTTTTTTTATTCTTATAAAATTGGACCACTTTAAAAAAATATATAATGTTAACTTTTGAAAACATTTTAAAAGAAATATAAAAGAAAGACTATATAAA
>NC_029793.2:1965133-1966500 GCF_000816755.2 Arachis ipaensis | reverse complement strand
AATTCTTACATTAAATAAAAAAAATCAAAACATATCCTATAAAAAATGTTAATATTTTTTTAAAGCACATTTTATAAATGAATACAACAATAATCGTTTACGTGTAGATTTCGTTTGACAATCTCAATGATGATCTTTTTAGGTATTCTTTTATATTTCACTTCATCTTTCATCTCATCTACCATCTTCACTGGATGTTCTATTGGTCTTCTTCTCATATGTCCAAACCACCCGAATTTTCCTGTGCTCAAGATTCAAGCTCTGACAAATCAATTCATCCAAACTAGTTTTATGGTCCATGTTTTATTTGCATTGCATGCTGCTCATTCTTCACCACATTAACATGTGAATTCAGGTATCATGTTAATATGCTTGGTAGTGTTAATGAATGCAATGGAATGGTATATTGTTTAAGTATTTAGGATGCAAGTGTTACTTTTTTTAATATTGATTTTGGTGCAATTTGTTGTTCGTCCAATGTGAGTGACAACTAAAATTATCTCCCTATATTTGATTCAATTACAATTTTTTGTATAGAGGCAATAAAATTTTACATTTGAAATCTCACAAAATTTTTAGAAAAACAGTTATATTGTATTCATTTTGTTCAATTATGGAGTAATGGTTTCAAGAGTAAATAAGAAACAATTCTCTTGGGAATATTGTATGTTTTAATGTGTAAATATTATATTAGTATATCAATCTAATTGATATTTAGTCAATGAGTAATAGCTCAAATGGCATGATCTCCCTATACTCAATTAAGAGGTTACGGGTTCGAGTCTCATATCTTTGGTAAAAAAAATCTAATTAATAGCTTGTTTTTTTATATGTTTTACTATGATGTAAAGTATTAATATTTTGGTTTGGTTTCATATAAATTAAGTCCAACTTGTTTATGCATATTATGTGATTATAAAAATGAGTATCTCTTTCATTATGGTGCCATGAATAGAAAAAATCTTAAAGGAAATTTCATTATAGACATTTTTTATGAGGTCAAACTTCTCTTTTGATAATTAATCATTTATATTTAATCACAAATGTTATTAATAATTTTCTCATGGAAGAAATAAAGATAATACACTAAAAAAATTGTAATTGACACTATATATTTGAATACATTAAATGCTCAGTATATCACTAATAAGAATGCAGTGTATAAGATTTTTCACATTTATGATACATTAAAATTTAATAATATTTTTTTAATAAAGAATACACAATCTTAAAAACTCATGAAGAAACCATTAATTGAACGGGTAAATCATGTATCTACAACCACAACCACGCCCTAAATATTTTCTATTTTTCTTCTTCCTAAAAGATCTTAAAAAATAAATATATTTAGAGTTTTAGGCATAAAT